>NC_141162.1:69849661-70151312 GCF_053477565.2 Lygodium microphyllum
GGAGTGTCGTGCATAGTCAATAGCCATTTGCACATTTAAGATATTATGCAGAATGTTGCGGCCCTTAATGAAACCATATTGGAGAGGATGCACAATAGCGGGAAGGTGCTTGTGAAGCCGATTCGCCAGCACTTTGGAGTAGATTTTATACATGGAGCCCATCAAAGAGATTGGTCTCCAGTGGTGCAACTTTGACGGCGAAGGGACCTTTGGAATCAGTTTGATAAGGCCTTCTTTCCATGAGGAGGGCATGACCCCCGTTTCCCAAATCTGTTGAAACAATACCACCAATGGCTTCACCAACTGCGTGGCTGAGCTCTGAAAGAATTCGTTAGTGAGACCATCCCAGCCAGGACTTTTATCCGTCGGCAGGTGCAACAAAACATCCATGACCTCCTCCTCGCAAATATCCGCCTCCAAAGTGGCTTGCATATCCAATGGAACCTGCTGGCGGACCAGATGATAGAAGACCGAGCGGGCATGCGTAACCTGGCTGGAAGGCAAGGGGGAAGAACCAAGGAGTTCCATAAAATAATTTCTGCACATATTGACAATGGTCTGCGGATCAGTGACCATGCGACCCTCCGGATCCTGGAGTCTGGTCATATTGTCGCGAGCCGGAGACGCATGCAAGGCGCGAAAGAACTTATGAGACTGGCAGGCACTATCTTGCAAAGTGTCAGTCAAGGTATGCAGCTTGGCCTGCTGATAAGATTTCAACTGAAATACTTGAAGAAGATGGGCCACACGCCTCTCTAATGACAACAGAAAATCATCATCTGGGGAATCCAGGAGCAAGGAGCGGACCAAAGCCAGTAGCTTCTCTGCTGCAGATCGGCGACGGCGACAAAGGGATGCATGATGGATTCCATACTGCCGAGCAACACACCGGACATTAGAGAGCAACCGTGCGAATGAAGGCAAGCCCTCAGCGGCGAAGTCCAATAAGAACCTCTCGATCAATTGCTGCATATAGCCCTGAAAAATTGAATGCTTCAAATAAGAGGAGTTGAAACGTAACGGGAGCCTATCCAGCAACTGCATAAAAGGTGCAATAGATTGTGCCCGCATCTCCAGCTGAAGGGGGAAATGATCCGACAACGCATACTGCTGCAAGACCTTCATTTCCAGCATCTCGGGAAGAAAATCATCCCCCTGCATGATATACATTCTGTCCAGCCGCGACCAAGTAGTGGCATATTGTGCAGAATGAAAAGTAAACCCCGAAAAAGAAGGGTGAAGCCAGGACCAAAGATCCTGCTTAAGAACATGCAAAGCAAAGGAATTCCACACCCGGCTTTCCGGCGCATCCATTACTGAATGCGCTGAAGTGGACTGAGAAGAGTGAGTACACATATTGAAATCTCCCATCAAGAGCCCCCTTCGGCCACGTGACATGGAGGCCTGCAAAGTGGACCAAAGATCCCGTCGGGATGCGGGATCATTTGGCGCATAGAGGCCCAAAAACCATAAAATCTCTCCTTCAAATAAGACTTCGATAACCAGAAAGCGGCCCTGCACATCATTTTTAATAAGGAAAGGCTGATATTTCTCATGGACAATCATCAGTACGCCCGAATAGTGCATAGCATGGGTGCCTGCATAAAACAGACGGAATCCATGACAATCCACAACTTTCCCTGCTTCACCGTGACTTTTGTGCTCAACTGCACACAATACATCCCAGTGATTTTCATGCAACACGGTCCACATGGCATGTTGCTTATGGTGAGAGCAAATGCCTCGCACATTCCATGTGGCTAGCTTCATATCTCTTCAAAAAAGAAAGTCAGGAACGAGGCACCTGTTGCCTCGATTTCACCTTTTCCGCGAGAGCATCCAGGACGCCCTCATCCAGAAAATCAGCCAATACTGCAAAAGAATTCTGGCGACCTGCTTTAGAGGTAGAGGGTAAATCCACTGCCTTGGGAGTGGGGCGGGGATAACGCCGATCCCAGGGAGTAATCACATTGCCTTTGGTATCAAACGCCAGCTTAGTAGCAGGGCCTTTGGGACCATCAGTATAGACTTTCCTTGGAGCCAGATTACGGGGGGCAGACGGTGCCGCAGTACGCGGAGCCTGCTGTGAAGTGACCATTTCTTTTCTGCGCGTATACGTGCGCACGGAATCCTAGGAAACAGGAGGCCTAGGATCTGCCAGGCCTGCATCCAACTTTTTACCTTTTTTTGAACGTGCCTCAATCCAGTCCATGCGACGGGAATCCAAACCCAGGACCGGTTGTTTGCCTTTATCAATGACTTCCTGGGGCGGAACATCAAGCACCATGTCGTCCTTGGGCAGCACAACCTGCGCATCCTCCAAAGACGGTTGCCTTTCAGGGCATTCAGCCATGAAATGCCCCAATTTCCCACATGAAAAGCAGTGCCCCGCAAAGTTGCCCCATTTCAAGCGAAAATGCAGAGGATGCATGCCTGAACAACTGAGGCGAAGCCAGGCGGGCCTTTTCCTGGCCGTGTCCCATAACATGCATAAACGGTTCCGGTTCATTGCCCTGAGGCTTGGGGGAACCAGCACCGTGCCCACAACCGCCATTGCATCCTTCAACATTGGCCAATAGACCGCCAAACAATTTTCCACTTCCACCCACACCGGGCATTCTCGTTGAAGCAGACGCTGGAAGTCGGCCATGGGGCGCCATGGTACAACATGGACCAGGAGACGATCAAAAAATAGTGGCAACTTGGACAGGAGCTCTGCTCGATGCATTTCCGATTTCAAGAGCACCTCATAAAAGCCGCGAGGTCCAAGGAAGATCTCCTCAACACACTCCCCTTGCAATAAATGGTGCATCCACTGGCGAATATACGACAGCACTGGGATCCTGCCAATGAAGAAAAGGATAACTGCACGATCATAAAAGACCGAGAAGGATCTCAAGACTGATTTAGGGTCCACCGTAGCTTCCAGCACATCATCCGTTGCCGCTTCAGAAAAAGATTCAGTATTTTGCTGGACATAGTCGCCAAGCAAAGTATTGGCAAAGTCTAGCAAATGTTCCCAGTCAATTTCCTGCGAATCCACAGGATCAGCGGCCACTTGCGCATAGGAACGTTCCTGAGAACCCATTGGGTCCTCAGAAGTATGCTTGGTGCGTTTGCCAGCAGGCGGCAGTTCAGAACCCGGCAGTTCACAACCCGGAGGCAGCTCCTCCGTGCATGGCACCATATCCTCTCTCTCCTCTGCATCGGAATCAGGGCCAAGGGCTGCCACCGTCTGGTCGAGAAAATCCATATCCAGGCCAGCCATACTGCTGTCTTCTCGTTCGCGCTCTCTCTCTCGCTCTCGCTCTCTTTCTTTCCTGTACTGCGGTGCTGTCGAAGGACGGATTCCACAAACACAGCCAATGAAACCGGAGATTTACCTGTCAGCCTGAGTCGTGGCCTGTCCCAAGAACGCGTGGCAGGGCGCAACCCTAACAGTGCAAGGGCCTGAGGGTGGAAGACAGGTCTGGCAGACGACGGCAGCACGGAATAGTCGAGGGCGCAGGGCAGGGGCCTCGCTAGCAGAAACCCTAAACACAGAGGGCAAACGAACGAAACGCTGGTGCAGAGCCCACCGCACAGGCGGGTGACAACAAGGCGGGCACCGCTGACGATGGGCCAACCACCAGCAGGGCGGGGGACTCAGTCGCGCCCAACGGAACAGGACGCCAGGGGCAGCCGTGGCCAACGGGGCGTCAGGGGCGGGCGACAGGCAACGGGCCTACAGGCGACAGGCAGCTGCAGGCGACGGGCGACAGGCGACGGGCAGCTGCAGGCGACAGGCAGCTGCAGGCGACAGGCAGCTGCAGGCGACGACGTGCACAGGTGCTGACGACGGTGAGCCAGGCTATGGCGGCGCGACAAGCGGCGCGATCTCGCTCTCCGTTCCCATCTCTCTCTCTCTCAATTCTCTCTCTCTCTCTCTCTCTCTCTTTTTTTCGTAAAAGGTAATTGTATTAATTACGAAAAAAATACAAGATTACTTGATTACAAGATACATGACGACAATCTAAGTCATCATGTGAAGAGATTCTAAGTGCTACAAGTTACAACGTCATGGCAAAGATGCAGAGGAAATTGCCCTATGCCAGGGACGTAAGTCCTCCCTAGAGAGCAAATCAGAATGCCGGAGAAGATCCAACTGCCAATACAAGAGGCCCTTAAGCCTGGCAATATGCTGCTGAATATTATAGGCGGAGTCAAAAAGAAAAGCATTCCGGACGGTCCAGTTATGCCAGCAGCCCCAATATCGAAGAAAATGATACACGAGCTTCATATGTGGTTGTGCAGGAGCGGGGTATTTGGGCTGCCCGAAAACCCAATCAAAGGGGCGCAGGGTGGAACCAACCACTCCTTGCCAGACAGCCGACATAAATAACCAGACTTTCTTTGCGATGGGGCAAGAAATAAATTGGTAGCGGGCGGATTCCACAGCAGCGGTGCAAAAGAAACAGTGGCCATTGGAGATTCGTCGCTTGGAGAGAGCCGAAGCAAGCGGAAGACCACCAACCATCATTCTCCAAAGAAAAACTTTACATTTGAAGGGTGTCTTGTTCAACCAGCCCGCCATCACAGTTTCCCTCCACCATGACCGCGATTTACGTAATCCCCATAAAGCATTCACTTTGGTGACGAGCCATTGATGATCTTTAATCAGAATATGATACACTTGGTTAGCAGAGGCTTTGCTTAAGGTCAGCCGGCCTTGTAGGTCCCAATCCTGCCAGGGATGATCCGAAGCAAGGGCAGGAAAGGGTTGTCTGCTCTGGAGCACCCTCAAAAGCTGTTCCCATAAAGGCCTGTAACCACGAGGGATCCTGAAAAGCCGCCTGGCTGTACGAAAAGATATAAGCACATTACGACTGGCAAGGGTGGCATCCGCAACGGAAGACAAACCCAAACGGGCCATCCGGTTGAATTGTGGTCTGAGGTCCTGTTTACCTTCCCATGCAAGTAAACGGGAAACTGCCAGCAACTCCAATTGAAAAGAGTTAGCAGCTAAGCGATCCTCCGTTGGATGCCACTGGGCCTTCTGGAGGACGTGTTTCCAGGAACACACCAAATGAGTGAGCAGGAACGAAGAAGAGCTGGAGAATCGCGAATCAGCATTAAGAACATGCCACCAAGAACTCCGGATCTAGGTATTGCCATGTTGAAGCCCCTGGCCCTCAAGGAAATAACGGGCTATATCGACCCATGGATGATGATCCGAGCACATGGCGCGGAAAAGCGACCAACGGAGTGCCTGCATGTGAGTTTGGGCATCTAAAATAGCTCCGCCACCCATGCGTTTAGGAGTGCACGCATGCGACCAAGAGATCCAGGAAATACCTGCATGCAATGAGTCTTTCTTCCATAGCATGAAACGAATGGACTGAGTAAGAGCATTGAGAGTCGTAGTAGTCCAGGGCAACAATGGTAAGAAATATGTGAGCATTGGCAACATAATAGTCTGGGCCACTTTTAGACGAACATGAAAAGGCCAGGCTCGAGATTTCCAATACATAAACTTAGCCACCATTTTCTGAGAAATCCACTGCAGCAGTTGCTTTGGGGGAACATCAACACCCAAAGGGTACCCAAGGTGCCTGACAATGGAGCCACGAGGAACAACCAGACCCTGCCAGTCCAAGGACTGCAAATCCGACTCCGTGCAGCTGAGAATGGCTGATTTGAGGGCGTTGATGCGAAGGCCGGACGCCTGACCAAAGAGGCCCCAAACATCCAATGCTCTTCGAAGGTTATCCCTGTCCGCACGCAAAATCATAAAAGTATCATCCGCCAGGGATTGGCCAATGAAATGCTGTCCTGTAGGAAGTGACAGTCCTGCCAACTGAGAAGAGGCTGCCATATGAGATAACATTGAAAGAACTGGATGTGTGGCAAGGGCAAAAAAGAGAGGGCTCAAAGGGCATCCTTGCCTGACAGAGCGGGCGAGGACAAATGGCTCAGTAACACCTCCGTTCAGCATGACCCGCGAAGACGCTGCAGCGCTAATAGTGTATATGAGACTAGACATCCGCGGACCAAAGCCCATAGCAGACATAAGTTCAGCAACGAAAGACCAATCTAGATAGTCAAAAGCCTTTTCCAGGTCCAGTTGAATCAGTACGACCTCCTGATTGGAATGCCTGGCATAATCAATTGCCAGTTGAGCATTCAATACATTGTGTAGGATATTTCGGCCCTTAATAAAACCATACTGTAGAGGGTGCACAATGGCCGGGAGATGTTTATGGAGCCGATTCGCCATTACTTTGGAAAAGATTTTGTACATTGAACCCATCAAAGAAATTGGGCGCCACTGTGTCAACTTAGATGGCGAAGGAGCTTTTGGAAGCAGTTTAATGAGGCCTTCTTTCCATGAGGAAGGCATGATCCCCGTTTCCCACACCTGCTGGAACAAAGCCTGCAAAGGTTTCACCAGTTGGGTAGCAAAAGCTTCAAAGAACTCATTAGTGAGACCATCCCAACCCGGGCTTTTATCCTTAGGTAAGTGTAACAAGACGTCCATAACCTCTGCCTCACAAATATCAGACTCCATAGCAGTTTGCATGTCCTGCGGAAGCTGATTGCGGACCAGGTCATAAAAAGCCGAACGGGCCTGAGTAATTTGGGCCGAAGGGGGAGAGGTGAAACCGAGAAGGTCATGGAAATAATTCCTGCACATATGCACAATAGTCTGCGGATCCAGGATAAGGTGGCCTTCTGCATCCTCGAGTCTGGTCATATTTTCTCGAGCAGGAGAGGCATGGAGCGCTCGAAAGAACTTATGGGTCTGACATGCACTATCTTGCAAAGTTTCCGTCAGATGTTGCAGTTTGGCTTGCTGATATGATTTTAACTGGAATGCTTTAATAAGATCAGCCACCCGCATGTCTAGTGCAAGCAGAAATGGATCATCCGGAGTGTCGACCAACAGAGAACGAACCAAAGCCAGCAGATCCTCTGCTGTCTTGCGACGCTGCCGACAAAGCGAGGCATGATAAATCCCATACTGTCGAGCAACCCGTTGTACATTAGAGAGCAATCTTTCAAAAGATGCAGTGCCCTGAGAAGAGAAGTCCAAGACAAATCTGTCAATCAATTGCTGCATATAGCCCTGAAAGAGTGCATGCTTCAGGTAAGATGAGTTGAAGCGCAAAGGGAGTCGGTCCAGAAATCGCTTGAAAGGTGCAATGGGTTGTGCAAGCAGCTCAAGCTGCAGAGGGAAATGGTCTGACAAAGCATATTGCTGCAACACTTTGATGTCGAGCATCTCGGGAAGAAAGTCATCATTCTGCATGATATACATACGATCCAGTCACGACCATGTTGTTGCATACTGAGCCGAATGGAAAGTAAACCCTGTAGAAGACGGGTGTAGCCAGGACCAGAGATCTTGCTTAAGAACAGAAAGAGCCAACCCATGCCACGTACGACTTTCAGGTGCGTCCATCACCGAATGCTCTGATGTGGACTGGAAAGAATCCACACACATATTAAAATCCCCCATGAAGAAGCCTCGTCTGCCAAGTGACAAGGAGGTCTGCAAAGTCTGCCAAAGCTCCCGACGAGATAACGAATCATTCGGAGCATAGAGGCCAACTAACCATAAGATTTCCCCTTCGAATAAAATTTCAATCACCAAAAAGCGGCCATGAACATCATTTTTAATAAGCATAGGCTGATATTTGTCATGTACAATCATGAGCACTCCCGAATAATGCATGGCCTTTGTCCCTGCATAGAACAGTCGAAACCCATTGCAATCCACTACTTTTCCGGCTTCACCGTGACTCTTGTGCTCAACAGCGCACAGGACATCCCACTGATTTTCGTGCAATACCGTCCACATGGCATGTTGCTTGTGGCGAGAACAAATTCCTCGCACATTCCACGTGGCTATTTTCATGTGTAGTTAAAACCAAATCAGGTACGAGGCACAGCTTGCCTCGATTTGACCTTGTCAGCAAGAATGTCCAGGACTCCCTCGTCCAAGAAATCCGCCAACACAGCAAAAGAGTTCTGAGGACCAGATTTGGAAGTAGACGGCATATCTGCTGGCTTGGGGTTGAAGCGGGGGTAACGACGGTCCCATGGGGTAATGACATTACCTCTGGTATCGAATGCCAGCTTAGCAGGGGGACCCTTTGGACGATCTGAATACATTTTTCTGGCGGGCTGATGACGTGGGGCAGAGGAAACCATAGCAGGGGCAGCGCGCTCAGAAGACAACATTTCCTTCCTGCGCATATATGTACGCATGGAATCTTGTGAGGGAGTAGACACAGTATTTTCCATGCCAGCAACAACCCTGTTGCCTTTTTTTGCACGTACTTCCACCCAATCAGTGGCACGGGAATCCAGACCCGAAACCTGTTGTTTACCTTTGGCCAGAACTTGGGGCTGGTGGATAGCATCCAGCGACGGGGCATCACACACCATATCTTCCGTGGGCGGCGCAGCATGGCCAACATCGGAGGTATGTTGTTGTTCCGGGCATTCAGCCATGAAATGCCCCAACTGTCCACAGGAAAAGCAATGCCCTGCGAAATTGCCCCATTTCAATCGAAAGTGTAACGGATGCATGCCCGAGCAATTAAGGCGCAACCAAGCAGGCCTTTTTCTTGCAGTGTCCCATAGCATGCACAAGCGGTTGCGATTCACTGTCCGGAGACTGGGAGGGACGAGAACAGTGCCCACCGCGGCCATAGCATCCTTCAACAGTGGCCAATAAACCGCCGGGCAATTTTCCACTTCGACCCATACAGGGCATTCCCGTTGCAGCAGACGCTGAAAATCTGCCATTGGACGCCATGGAACCACATGAACCAACCGGCGTTCAAAAAATAAAGGCAGTTTAGACAGGAGAGCAGCGCGGTGCGTCTCTGATTTCAACAGAACCTCAAAAAACCCCCGGGAGCCAACAAAAATCTCTTCAACACATTCCCCTTGGAGCAGACTGTGCAGCCACTGGCGAATACGGGAAAGCAGGGGGATTCGACCAGTGAAGAAGAGTATCACAGCGCGATCATAAAATACTGAAAAGGAGCGTAGGACAGTTTTTGGGTCGACGGTGGCGTCTAGAACATCGTCAGGCGCTGAGTCGGAAAAGGCTTCCTGATTGTGTTGAACGTAATCGCCAAGCAACGTGTTGGCAAATTCCAGCAAATGCTCCCAGTCAACATCCTGGGAGTCCACAGGATCCGAAGCAACCTGAGCATATGAACGATCCTGAGGAACACCTATCTCTTCCGGAGTATGCTTGGTACGTTTACCCGCAGGCTGAATGTCGGGACCAGGGGGCATCTCTTCGTTGCACGGAACCATGTCCTCAGGTTCCTCGGCATCAGAATCCGGGCCAAGTGCTGCCACTGTTTGGTCTATGAAATCCAGATCCAAACCAGCCATCGTATGACAATTTGATCTTGAAGGAGGACTGACCCTGTTTTTCTCTCTCTCTCTCGCTCTCTCTTTTTTTGGACGGATCAGTGGGTACTCTGGCCGAGACGCTGTCTCTCTGACAGCCAACGGGCGTGGGGCTTCACAGAAGCTGGACGCCTCAGCAGAAGACGACACGCACAGGCAGGCTGAGCTGCAAACAGCAGTACAGACGAAGGCAGCGGGGCGACTGGTGACATGGCAGCGCGATGGGGCAGGGGACAGGACGGGACAGGCGGCAGGACACGGGACAGAAGGCGGAACAGGAGACGACGGCTCTTGCTCTGACGTCTAGGGTTTTCACTGACGGCGCAGGACAGGGCGTGAGCAGCGTGCGAAGGCGGGCGGAAACGCAGTCGTCGGCGGTGCAGACAGGGCACGAACGACCGACGGGCTGAGGCGGAACGTCAGGCCACGACGGGGCTGACGCGCGCGAGGGGTGACGACAGGCGGGTCGTCAGTCTTCGACGGCACAGGGCTACGCGACGGCAGGGCGTGCAGTACCAGGCGACGCCAGGGCGACAGGAAACGGCGGCACCATTCGCGACGGCATCCCGCTCTCTCTCTCTCTCTCTCTCTCTCTTCTCTCTGTGTCTCTCTCTCTCTCTCTCTCTCTCTCTCTCTCTCTCTCTCTCTCTCTCTCTCTCTCTCTCTCTCTCTCTCTCTCTCTCGTTCTCTCTCTCTCTCTCTCTCTCTCTCTCTCTCTCTCTCTCTCTCTCTCTCTCTCTCTCTGCGCACTGACACAGAGCAGATTGCATAAGCGTTCAGGCCTCCACAGAGTCAATGCAAAGGGTCAGGTCGCCATCGCTCGATCATCTCGCCTCTCTCTCTCTCTCTCTTTGTATAAAGATGTTGTTCATAAATTCTCTCTCTCTCTCTTTTTTTTTTCGTAAAAGGTAATTGTATTAATTACGAAAAAAAGTACAAGATAACTTGATTACAAGATACATGACGCCAATCCAGGCCATCATGTAAAGATGGGCTAAGTGCTACATGTTACAAAGTTATGGCAAGGGGGCAGATGAAATAGCCATAAGCCAGGGACGGAAGTCCTCCCTAGAGAGCAAATCAGAATGCCGGAGAAGATCTAACTGCCAATACAAAAGGCCCTTAAGCCTCGCAATATGTCGCTGAACATTATAGGCGGAGTCAAAAAGAAAAGCATTCCTAATTGTCCAGTTATGCCAACAACCCCAATATCGAAGAAAATGATACATGAGCTTCATATGTGGCTGTGCAGGAGTGGTGTATTTGGGCTGCCCGAAAACCCAATCAAAGGGGCGCAGCGTGACTCCAACCGCTCCTTGCCAAACAGCCGACAAAAAGAACCAGATTTTTTTTTGCGACAGGGCAAGAAATAAATCTGTGGCGGGCTGATTCCACCGCAGTGGTGCAAAAGAAACAGTTGCCATTGGAAATTCGTCACTTGGAAAGAGCCGACGCAAGCGGAAGACCACCAATCATCACTCTCCAAAGAAATACTTTACATTTGAAGGGGGTCTTGTTCAACCAGCCCTCCATCACAGTTGCCCTCCACCAGGACCGGGATTTTCGTAGGCCCCATAAAGCATTGGCTTTGGTAAGTAACCATTGTTGATCTTTGATCAGAATATGATAAACTTGATTAGCAGAAGCTTTGCTTAAAGGCAGCCGGCCTTGTAGGTCCCAATCCTGCCAGGGATGATCTGAAGCAAGGGCAGGAAAGGGTTGTCTGCTCTGGAGCATACGCAAAAGCTGTTCCCATAAAGGCCTATATCCCCGCGGAATCCTGTAAAGCCTCCTGGCTGTACGAAATGAGATAAGCACATTGCGACTAGCAAGGGTGGCATCCGCGACCGAAGACAAGCCCAAACGAGCCATCCGGTTGAATTGTGGTCTAAGCTCATTTTTGCCTTCCCATGCAAGTAAACGCGAGACTGCCAATAATTCCAATTGAAAAGAATTCGTAGTAAAGCGATCCTCCGCTGGATGCCACTGAGCCTTTAGAAGGACCCGTTTCCAGGAAAATACCAAATGATTGAGCAGCGACGAAGAGGAACTGGAGAACCTCGAATCAGCATTAAGAACATGCCACCAAGAAGTCCGGATTTGGGTATTGCCATGTAGAAGCCCATGGCTCTCAAGGAGATAACGGGCTATATCGACCCATGGATGATGATCCGAACACATGGCGCGGAAGAGAGACCAACGGAGTGCCTGCATGTGAATTTGGGCATCTAAAATAGCTCCGCCACCCATGCGTTTAGGGGTGCAGGCATGCGACCACGAAATCCACGAGATACCTGCATGCAATGAGTCCTTCTTCCATAGCATGAAGCGAATAGACTGAGTAAGAGCATTGAGAGTGGTAGTAGTCCAGGGCAATAATGGCAAAAAATATGTCAGCATTGGCAGCATAATTGTCTGGGCCACTTTGAGACGAATATGGAAGGGCCAGGCTTGAGATTTCCAATACATAAACTTGGCCACCATTTTCTGAGAAATCCACTGCAGAAGCTGCTTTGGTGGAACGTCGACACCCAAAGGATACCCAAGGTGCCTGACAATGGAGCCACGAGGAACAACCAGACCCTGCCAGTCTAAGGACTGTAAATCCGACTCCGTGCAGCTGAGAATGGCTGATTTGAGCGCATTGATGCGAAGGCCGGAGGCTTGCCCAAAGATGCCCCAAACATCTCTCTCTCTCTCTCTCTCTCTCTCTCTCTCTCTCTCTCTCTCTCTCTCTCTCTCTCTCTCTCTCTCTCTCTCTCTCTCTCTCTCTCTCTCTCTCTCTCTCTCTCTCTCTCTCTCTCTCTCTCTCTCTCATAAAAGGAAATTGTATTAATTACTAAAAAAAGGTACAAGTTTACATGATTACAAGATACACGATGGCTCTAAGCCACCACGTGCAATCACTCTCGCTCTCTAAAGCCCTAAACTCCAAAAGAGTAACAAAAAGTCATGGCAACGCCACAAAGGAAATTACCATATGCCAGGGAAGCAAGTCCTCCCAGGAAGTAAGTCAGAGTGCCGAATGAGATCTATCTGCCAATGCAAGAGGCCTTTAAGCCTAGCAATATGTCCCTGAACATTAGAGGCTGAATCAAAAAGAAAAGCATTCCGAATGGTCCAATTGTGCCAACAGCCCTACTATCTAAGAAAGTGAAACAAGATCTTCATATGTGACGGAGCCGGTGTGGGGTTTTTGGGCCGCACAAAAGCCCAGTCAAAAGGGCTTAGCGAGAAACCAACCACTGCTCTCCAAACTGCTGACAAGAGTGACCAGATTTTCTTAGCAAGAGGGCAAGAAATAAATCGATGACGGGCCAATTCCACACTGGTGGTGCAAAAGAAACAATTGCCCTTGGAGATTCGACGCTTGGAAAGGGCTGAAGCAAGAGGAAGACCACCGACCACAACCCTCCAGAGAAAGACCTTGCATTTCAAAGGTGTCTTATTCATCCAGCCTTCCATCACACTTGCCTTCCACCAAGACCGAGATTTACGCAATCCCCATGTAGTATTGGATTTAGTAACCAGCCATTGATGATATGTAATCAGCAGATGATACACCTAGTTAGCTGAGGCCTTTTCCAAATTCAAGCGACCTGCAAGATTCCAGTCCTGCCAAGGATGATCCGAAGCAAGGGCAGGAAAGGGCTATTTGCTCTAGAGCACCATCAGAAGCTGTCCCCATAAATCACGGTATCCACGACGGATCCTGAAACGCCTTCTGGATGTACGAAATGATATCAAGACATTGCGACTAGCAAGGGTGGCATCTCCAACTGAAATCAAGCCCAAATGTGCCATACGATTAAATTTTGATCTGAGCTCATGTTTGCCTTCCCAAGAAACTAATCGCGAGACTACCAACAGTTCCTGTTGAAAAGAGTTAGTATCTAATCGATCCTCGGCTGGATGCCATTGAGCCTTCTGGAGAACCAATTTCCAGGAACATACCAAGTGAGCAAGCAGGGATGATGACGGACTAGAAAACCGAGAGTCTGCATTAACAACATGCCATCAGGAGCTCCGAATTTGAGTATTACCATGCACTAGCCCATGATTCTCAAGAAAATAACAGGCTATCAAGACCCACGCGTGATGATCCAAGCACATGGCACGAAAAAGAGACCAACGGAGTGCCAGCATATGAGTTTCGACATCCAAAATAGCCCCACCACCCATGCTTCGGGGGTACATGCATGCAACCAAGAGATCCATGAAATACCTACATGTAAGGAGTCCTTCCATAACATGAAACAAATGCATAGAGTAACAGCATTCAATGTAGTAGTAGTCCAAGGCAGCAATGGCAAGAAATATGTGAGCATTGGCAACATAATTGTCTGAGCCACTTTGAGGCGAACATGGAAAGGCCAAGCCTCTGACTTCCAATACAAAACCTTAGCTGTCACTTTCTGCGAAATCCACTCTAGTAGTTGCTTCGGCCGAACATCAACACCCAAAGGGTACCCAAGATGCCTGACAATGAAACCACGGGGAACAACCGTTCCCTGCCAGTCCAATGACTGCAAATCTGACTCCGTGCAACTGAGAATGGCTGAATTCAAAGCATTGATACGAAGACCAGAAGCATGCCCAAAGAGAGTCCAAACATCTAATGCTTTGCGAAGATTATCCTTATCCACATGCAAAATCATAAAGCTGTCATCAACCAGGGATTGACTAATGAAGTGCTGTCCGAAAGAAAGAGACAATCCAGCCAACTGAGTAGAAGCTGCCATATGAGATAACATTAAAAGCACCGGATGAGTCGCAAGGGCAAAAAAGAGAGGACTCAAAGAGCAACCCTGTCTCACAAAGCATGCCAGGACAAAAGGCTCGGTAAAACCACCATTCAGCATAACTCACGAAGAAGCCGCAACACTAATGGTGTAGATCAAACGAGCCATCCGAGTACCAAAGCCCATAGTAGACATAAGGTCTCCAATGAAGGACTAGTCTAAGTAATCACACGCCTTTTCCAGGTCTAGTTGAATCAAAACCACCTCCTGATTAGAGTGCCTCGCATAGTCAATAGCCAGTTGCACATTCAAGACATTATGCAAAATGTTTCGGCCCTTAATAAAACCATATTGAAGAGGATGCACAATGGCAGGAAGATGCTTATGGAGCCAATTTGCCATTACTTTGGAAAACGTTTTATACAGAGAACCCATCAACGAAATTGGTCGCAAATGTGTCAACATCGACGGCAAAGGAAGTTTTGGAAGTAGTTTGATAAGTCCTTTCCATGAGGAAGGCATGAACCCCATTTCCAAAACCTGCTGAAACATAGCCGTCAATGGTTTCACCTGACTGGTAGCAAAGATATCAAAGAATTCATTGGTGAGACCATCCCAGCCGGGACTTTTATCCTTGGGCAAGTGTAACAAAACATCCATAACCTTTGGCTCAAAACTCTCTCTCTCCAAAGTAGTTTGCATGTCATGTGGAACCTGATTGCGGACCAAATCATAGAGGACTGAGCGAGCATGAGCAGTTTGGTCCGAAGATGAAGGAGTAGAACCAAGAAGGTCTAGAAAATAAGTGCTACACATATTCACGATAGTCAGAGGATCAGTGACCATATGACCATCTGCCTCTTGGAGTCTAGTCATATTCTCTCAAGCGGGAGATGCATGAAGAGCACAAAAGAACTTATGAGTTTGACAAGCACTATCTTGCAAATTCTCTGTCAAATTTTGCAATTTCGCCTGTTGGTAAGATTTCAACTAAAACTCTTGAAGAAGATCAGTCAAACGCATCGCCAATGGCAGCAGAAATACATCATCTGGAGTCTCCACCAGTAGAGAACGAACCAAAACCAGTAATTCCTCCGCGGCATGTCGACGCCGCCGACAAAGAGAGGCATGATGGATCCCATACTATCGTGCAACCCAGTGCACATTAGAGAGCAATCATTCAAAAGAAGCATTGCCCTTAGACGGAAAGTCCAATAAAAATCTATAAATCAATTGCTGCATATAACCCTGAAAGATTGAATGCTTCGAATAAGACGAGTTGAAACGCAGAGGGAGTCTATCCTAAAATTGCTTAAAAGGTGCAATGGGTTGTGCAAGCATTTCAAGCTGTAGAGAAAAATGGTCCGACAGGGCGTATTGCTGCAACACTTTCATTTCCAGGATCTCAGGGAGAAAAGCATCATCCTTCATGATGTACATGCGGTCCAACCGCGACCATGTAGATGTATACTACGCTGAATCAAAAGTAAATCCTGTAGAAGAAGGGTGTAGCCATGACCAGAGATCTTGTTGAAGTGCAGCAAGAGCAAATGCATTCCACACACGGCTTTCCGGAGTATCCATCACTAAATGCTCTGATGTGGACTGCGAAGGATCAACACACATATTAAAATCCCCTATCAAGAAACCCCGTCTGCCAAGTGACAAGCAGGTCTTCAAAGTATTCCAAAGATCCCGGCGGGATAAAGGGTCATTTGGAGCATAGAGCCCAAGTAACCATAAGATCTCTCCTTCAAATAAAACTTCAATCACCACAAAACGACCATGTACATCATTTTTTATAAGAACAGGTTTATATTTCTCATGGACAATCATAAGCACACCAGAATAATGCATCGCATGAGTCCCTGCATAAAACAAGTGAAAGCCATGGCAATCCACAACTTTTCATGCTTCGTCGTGACTATTATGCTCAACAGCACACAAGACATCCCACTGATTCTCAAGCAATAAACTCCACATGGCATGCTGCTTATTGCGAGAACAAATGCCTCTCACATTCCACGTGGCTATCTTCATGTATATTCAGAAAGAAGATCAGGAACGAGGCAACACTTGCCTCGATTTAACCTTCTATGCAAGAATGTCAAGGACTCCCTCGTCCAAGAAATCAGCCAACACGGCAAAAGAGTTCCGACGGGCAGATTTAGAGGTAGATGGTATATCTACTGACATGGGGATGAAACGGGGATAACGCCGATCCCATGGGGTAATCACATTACCTCTAGCATCGAAAGCCAACTTAGCAGGTGGGCCCTTCGGACCATCCGAATATACTTTCCTCGTGGGCGGATTGCAAGGAACAGAAGAAACCCTAGCATGAGAAGGGGGCTCTGACGACAACATGTCTTTCCTGCGCGTATAAGTACGCAAGGAATCTTGAGAAGCATTAGGCACAGTATCCGTCATGCCAGCATCAAACCTTTTATCTTTTCTGGCACGTACATCCACCCAATCATTATCACGGGAATCCAAGCCCGAAACATGTTGTTTGCCTTTATCCAAAACTCTAGGGGCCTGGGTCACATCTTGCGACGGAGCATCAAGTACCATATCTTCCCTCGGAGGCAAAGCATGCTCCACATCTGAAGTCGGTTGCTTTTCTAGACATTCAACCATAAAATGCCCCAATTTACCACACGAAAAACAATGGCCTGCAAAGTTACCCCATTTCAGTCGAAAGTGCAAAGGATGCATGCCAGAGCAGTTAAGACGTAACCAAGCAGGCCTTTTTCGAGCAGTGTCCCATAACATACACAACCGGTTACGATTCGTAGCACTTAGGCTCCGAGGGACCAAAACGGTCCCCACAACGGCCATGGCATCCTTTAACAGTGGCGAATAGACAGTCGGACAATTTTCCACCTCAACCCACACCGGGCATTCATGTTGAAGCAAGTGCTGAAAATCTGCCATTGCGCACCATGGCACAACATGGACCAAACGGCGATGAAAGAGCAGTAGCAGTTTAGACAGCAGATCAGCATGATGCTTCTCAGATTTCAACAGCACCTCATAAAAGCCTCGTGGCCCTACCAAAATCTCTTCAACGCACTCTCCTTGTAGTAGACTGTGTAGCCACTGGCGAATATGAGTCAGCATTGGAATCCTGCCACTGAAGAAGAGTATTACAGTACGTTCACAAAACACCGAGAAGGAGTGCAGGACATTTTTTCGGGTCCACAGTAGCTTCCAGAACATCTTCAATTCCAGAGTCGGAAAACGCTTCATGATTATGTTGAACATAATCAGCAAGCAGGGTGTTGGCAAACTCCAAGAAATGCACCCAATCAACATCCCGAGAATCCACAGAATCAGAAGCAACCTGCAGATAAGAACGTTCCTAATGATCCATTGTCTCTTCCGAAGTATGCTTGGTGCGTTTGTGCGCAGGCTGGAAGTCAGGACCAAGGGGCATCTCCTCCGTGCACGGAACCATATCCTCTGGTTCCTTTATATCAGAATCTGGACCAAGGGCTGCCACGGTTTGGTCGAGAAAGGCCATATCCAAATAGGCCATATTGTATCACAACTTGTGCAGGTTGGATGCTGCACCAAAAGCTCACAGAAGGCAGAAACAGCACAAGCCTCTCTCGCTCTCTGTTTCTCTCATTGTGTGCCTGCTATGTCACAGATCTCTGACTACTGTGATAGAAATCTACACCTCTATAACTCTCTATCTCTTCCTCTCTCTCTGTCTTTTTTTTTCGTAAAAGGTAATTGTATTAATTACGAAAAAAGGTACAATATTACATGATTACAAGATACACGACGGATCTAAGCCAACGTGTGAAAACTGTCAGTACAAAACCAGGAAAGAGTTACACAAGTCATGGCAAAGACGCGGAGGAAATTGCCATATGCCAGGGAAGTAAGTCTTCCCGAGGGAGCAAGTCAGAGTGCCGAATGAGATCTATCTGCCAAAGCAAGAGGCCTTTAAGCCTGGCAATGTGTCCCGGAACATTAGAGGCCGACTCAAAAAGAAAGGCATTCCGAGTAGTCCTCTATCTCTTTGTATTAATTTCTCTCTCTCTCTCTCTCTCTCTCTCTCTCTCTCTCTCTCTCTCTCTCTCTCTCTCTCTCTCTCTCTCTCTCGTAAAAGGTAATTGTATTAATTACGAAAAAGTTTTCATGATTACAAGATACACGATGGCTCTACCCCATCGTGTGTACAAACTGACTGTTTACAAGAACCAGAGGGCCAAATAGTTACAAAATCATGGCAAAGACGCGGAGGAAATTGCCATGTGCTAGGGGCGTAAATCCTCCCGAGAGAGGATGTCAGAGTGCCGGAGAAGATCTATCTGCCAATACAAAAAACCTTTAAGCCTAGCAATATGCCGCTGAACATTATAAGCAGAATCAAAAAGGAAAGCATTCCGAATGGTCCAGTTGTGCCAACAGCCTCAATATCGAAGAAAGTGAAACAAGATCTTCATATGTGGCTCTGTCGGTGTGGGATATTTAGGCTGCGCAAAAACCCAATCAAATGGGCGAAGCGAGAAACCAACCACCGCTCGCCAGACGGCTGACAAGAATGACCAGATTTTCTGAGCAAGGGGGCAAGAAATAAAACGATGAGGGGCGGATTCCACAGTGGTGGTGCAAAAGAAACAGTTGCCATTGGAGATTCGGCGCTTTGAAAGAGCTGAAGCAAGCGGAAGACCACCAATCATCACCCTCCAAAGAAAGACCTTATATTTGAATGGTGTCTTATTTAACCAGCCCTCCATCACAATTACCCTCCACCATGACCAGGATTTATGTAATCCCCATAGAATATTAGCTTTAGTAACCAGCCATTGATGATCTTTAATCAGAAGATGATACACCTGGTTAGCTAAAGCCTTTTCTAAATGCAGCCGGCCTGCAAAGTCCCAATCCTGCCAGGGACGATCAGTAGCAAGGGCGGGAAAGGGTTGTTTGCTCTGGAGCACCCTCAAAAGCTGTTCCCATAAATACTTGTATCCACGAGGGATCTTGAAAAGCCTCCTGGCTGTACGAAACGACATAAACACATTGCGACTGGCAAGAGTAGCATCCACGACCGAAGTTAAGCCCAAACGTGCCATACAGTTGAATTGTGGTCGAAGCTCATGTTTACCGTCCCACGAAATTAACCGCGAGACTGCCAACAGTTCCAATTGAAACGAATTAGTGGCTAAACGATCCTCCCCTGGATGCCACTGAGACTTGCGAAGGACCAGTTTCTAGGAACACACCAAATGGGCAAGCAGAGATGAGGAAGAACTGGAGAACCGAGAATCTGCATTAAGAACATGCCACCACAAACTGCGGATGTGGGCATTACAATGCAAAAGCCCGTGATCCTCAAGAAAATAACGGGCTATGACAACCCAAGGATGACAATCCGAGCACATGGCGCGAAAAAGAGATCAGCGGAGTACCAGCATATGAGTGTGGGCATCCAAAACAGCCCCTCCACCCATGCGTTTTGGGGTGCATGCATGCGACCAAGAAATCCAAGAAATACCCGCATTCAAGGAATCCTTCTTCCATAACATGAAACGAATAGACTTCGTAAGATCATTCAGTGTCATAGTAGTCCAGGGTAGCAATGGCAAGAAATATGTAAGCATTGGCAACAATATTGTCTGGGCTACTTTGAGGCGAACATGGAAGGGCCAAGCTTGAGACTTCCAATACAGAAACTTAGCCGCCAGTTTCTGTGAAATCCACTGTAATAGCTGCTTTGGGGGAACATCAACCCCCAAAGGGTACCCAAGATGCCTGGCAATGGAGCCACGGGGGACAACCATGCCCTGCCAGTCCAGTGACTGCAAATCCGACTCTGTGCAGCTGAGAATGGCCGATTTCAAGGCGTTAATGCGAAGACCAGAAACCTGACCAAAGAGAGCCCAAACATCTAATGCTTTGTGAAGATTATCTTTGTCCACACACAGAATCATAAAACTGTCATCAGCCAAGGATTGACCAATGAAGTGCTCTCCAGAGGGAAGCAACAATCCAGCCAACTGAGTAGAAGCTGCCATATGAGATAGCATCGAAAGAACCGGATGAGTCGCAAGGGCAAAGAAGAGAGGACTCAAAGGGCACCCCTGTCTGACAGAGTGGGCAAGGACAATTGGCTTGGTAACACCTCCATTCAACATGACCCGCGAAGATGCTGCAACACTAATAGTATAGATCAGACGAGACATCCGGCCACCAAAGCCCATAGCAGGCATAAGTTCTGCAAAAGGAAAGACCAGTCGAGATAATCAAAAGCCTTTTCCAGGTCCAATTGAACCAGTACGACCTCCTGATTTGAATGCCTTGCATAATCAATTGCCAGTTGCGCATTTAAGACATTGTGCAAAATGTTTCTGCCCTTAATAAAACCATATTGGAGAGGATGCACAATGGCAGGAAGATGCTTATGGAGGCGATTCGCCATAACTTTTGAAAAGATTTTATACATAGAACCCATCAAAGAAATTGGTGCCCTTAATAAAACCATATTGGAGAGGATGCACAATGGCAGGAAGATGCTTATGGAGGCGATTCGCCATAACTTTTGAAAAGATTTTATACATAGAACCCATCAAAGAAATTGGGCACCACTGTTTCAACATGGATGGCGAAGGAACTTTTGGAAGCAGTTTAATAAGACCTTCTTTCCAAGAGGAAGGCATAATCCCTGTTTCCCATACCCGCTGAAACAAAGCCGTCAAAGGTTTCGGGAGCTGGGTGGCAAAAAACTCAAAGAACTCATTGGTAAGACCATCGCAGCCAGGACTTTTATCCTTAGGCAAGTGTAACAGAACATCCATGACCTCCGACTCACAAATATCTATCTCCAGAGTAGATTGCATGTCCTGAGGAACCTGATTGCGGACTAGATCATAAAAAACCGAATGGGCATAAGTAATTTGGCCTGAAGGCGGAGAAGTAGAACCAAGAAGGTCGAGGAAATAATTTCTACACATATTCACAATCATCTGTGGATCAAGAACCATTTGACCTTCTTCATCTTGGAGCCTCATCATATTCTCTGGAGCAGGAGAGGCATGGAGAGCTCGAAAAAACTTATGGGTCTGACAAGCACTGTCTTGCAGAGCGTCCCTTAGATGGTGCAATTTGACCTGCTGATAGGATTTCAACTGAAACTCTTTAATAAGATCAGCCAGACGCGTTGCCAGTGATAGCAGAAATGCGTCATCAGGAGTGTCCACCAGCAAAGAACGAACCAAAGCCAGCAGTTCCTCGGCTGCTTGTCGGCCCCGCCAACAAAGAGAGGCACGATAGATCCCATACTGGCGAGCAACCCGCTGCACATTGGAGAGCAATCGTTGAAAGGAAGCAGTGCCCTAAGATGAGAAATCCAATAAGAGTCGATCAATCAATTGCTGCATATAGCCCTGGAAGATTGCATGCTTCAAATAAGACGAGTTGAAACGCAACGGGAGTCTATCCAGAAATTGCTTGAAAGGTGCAATTGGTTGTGCAAGGAGCTCAAGCTGCAAAGGGAAATGATCCGACAATGCATATTGTTGTAACACTTTCATTTCGAGCATCTCAGGAAGGAAATCATCATCTTGCATGATGTATATGCGGTCTAACCGCGACCATGTTGTGGCATACTGGGCAGAATGGAAGGTAAACCCTAGAGAAGAAGGATACAGCCAAGACTAGAGATCTTGCTTAAGAACGGCAAAGGCCAACTGCTGCCACGTACGTCTTCCTGGCGCATCCATTATCCAATGTTCTGATGTGGACTGTAAAGAATCAACACACACATTAAAATCCCCCATCAAAAAACCCCGTCTGCCAAGGGACAAGGAACTCTACAAGGTATGCCAAAGCTCCCGGCGAATAGAGGATCATTCGGAGCATAGAGGCCAAGTAACCATAAGATCTCTCCTTCGAATAAAATTTCAATCACCACAAAGCGGCCATGTACATCATTCTTGATAAGAACCGGCTGATATTTTTCATGTACAATCATAAGCACACCAGAATATTGCCTGGCATGTGTCCCTGCATAGAACAAACGAAAACCATGGCAATCCACAACTTTACCTGCTTCACTATGACTCTTGTGTTCAACAGCACACAAGACATCCCACTGATTCTCATGCAATATTGTCCACATGGCATGTTGCTTGTGGCGAGAACAAATTCCTCGCACATTCCATGTAGCTATCTTCATGTGGATTCAAAAGAGGATCAGGTACAAGGCACAGCTTGCCTCGATGAGACCTTTTCGGCGAGAATGTCTAGTACACCCTCATCCAAGAAATCAGCTAACACGGCAAAAGAGTTCTGACGACCAGATTTGGAAGTGGATGGCATATCCGCTAACTTGGGGATGGAGCGGGGATAACGACGATCCCATGGGGTAATGACATTACCTCGAGTATCAAAAGCTAGCTTAGCGGGTGGACCCTTAGGACCATCTGAAGACACTCTCCTAGCTATCTATTGACGGGGAGCCGAGGAAACCATAGCAGGAGCAGAGTGCTCTGAAGACATCATTTCTTTCCTGCACATATACGTACGCATGGAATCTGGTGAGGCAACAGGCACAGTATCCATCATGCCAGCAGCATGCTTGTTGCCTTTCTTCACACGTACATCTACCCAGTCATTGCCACCAGAATCCAAACCCGAGACATGTTGTTTACCTTTATTCAAAACTTTAGGTGGTTGGGTGGCATCTTGCGACGGCGCATCACACACCATATCTTCCATGGGCTGCGCAACATGCTCGGCATCTGAAGTGTGGTGCTTCTCTAGGCATTCAGCCATAAAATGCCCCAATTTGCCACATGAAAAGCAATGTCCTGCAAAGTTGCTCCATTTCAAACGAAAATGTAAAGGATGCATGCTAGAGCAGTTAATGCGTAACCAAGCAGGCCTTTTTCGAGCAGTGTTCCATAACATACACAGGCGGTTGCGATTCATGGCCCTTAGGCTTGGGGGGACCAGAACAGTGCCCACAGCGACCATGGCGTCTTTTAGCAGTGACCAATAAACAGCCGGACAATTTTCCACTTTAACCCACACAGGGCATTCACGTTGCAGCAGACGCTGAAAATCTGCCATTGGGCGCCATGGCACCACATGGACCAGACGGCAATCAACGAACAATGGCAGTTTAGACAGGAGAGCAACATGGTGTGTCTCTGATTTCAACAACACCTCAAAAAAACCCCGGGGGCCAACAAAAATCTCTTCAACACATTCCTCTTGTAGCAGACTGTGCAGCCACTGGCAAATACGGGAAAGCAGCGGGATCCTACCTGTGAAAAAAAGTATCACAGCACATTCATAGAACACTGAAAAGGAGCGCAAGACATGTTTCAGATCCACAATGGCTTCCAGAACATCTTCCGTTGCAGAGTCTGAAAAGACTTTCTGATTATATTGAACATAATCGCCCAGTAAAGTGTTAGCAAACTCCAACACGTGCTCCCAATCAACCTCCTAGGAGTCCCTAGAATCAAAAGCAACCTGAGCATAGGAACGATCCTGATGATCCATTATCCCTGCCGAAGTATGCTTGGTGCGTTTGCCCGCTGGCTCGAGGTGAGGAGCAGGGGGCATCTCCTCTGTGCACGGAACCATGTCCTCTGGTTCCTCGGTGTCAGAATCCGGACCAAGAGCTGCCACCGTTTGGTCTATGAAAGCCAGATCCAGGCCAGCCATATTGTATCAGTACATATATCGGACACAGGCTGAGTGAAAAAGTCACGGGGGGCAGAGACACGCAGGCTTCTCTCTCTCTCTCTCTCTCCCTCTCTCTCTCGCTCTCTCTTTTCTGTGCAGAGTCACTGTCCAGGGGCGTATTCTGTACACACAGCTGATGAAAGCGAAGCTTTACCTCTCAGCCTCAGTCGTGGCCTGTCCCAAGAACCCCGCTGGCAAAGCACAACCCTAACAGTGCAGGGGAAGGAGGGCAGAGCAACAGCCGAGCAGTCGACGGCAAAGCAGGACGGTATAGGGCACCGGGTAGGGGTCCGTTATCAGCCGAAACCCTAACAGGCAGGGCGAAGGGGCAAGAAGCAGGCGCAAAGGGCAAAGTACAGGCAGGCGGGGGACGCAAGCAAGGGGGCCGTCCGATAGTAGGGGGGAGGACTCCGGCCGTGGAGGGCGTCAGGGGCAGGCGAGGGGACTGCTGTACACAGGGCCAAGTTCGTCGGGCAGGGAAGACGGCTCAGTCTCGCCCTCTCAAGCTCGAATTCCGTCTGCACGCAGGGTCAGATCGAACCTTCGCCGCCCTAAAGGAAGGATTCAGGTGACGCACAGGGCAGGGAGGTGCGCCCACAAAACGGTGCTCATCGGATCCGCCATTCTCTCTCTCTCTCTCTCTCTCTCTCTCTCTCTCTCTCTCTCTCTCTCTCTCTCTCTCTCTCTCTCTCTCTCTCTCTCTCTCTCTCTTTTTTCGTAAAAGGTAATTGTATTAATTACGAAAAATACAAGATTACTTGAATACAAGATAGTTGATGACACTAAGCCATCAGGAGAAGAAGTTCTCTCGCTCTCTCTCTTTCTGATTACAAAAGGCACGAGGGCCCTAGGCCAACGTGGGGAAAATCCCAGTAGTAGTGTACTAAAAAGTTACACGAATCATGGCAACGACCCAGAGGCAATTGCCATATGCCAAGGAAGCAAATCCTCCCGAGGGAGCAAGTCAGCATGTCGGATGAGATCTAACTGCCAGTGCAAGAGGCCTTTAAGCCTGGCAACATGGCGCGGTACATTAGAGGCCGAATCAAAGAGAAAAGCATTGCGCGTGGTCCAAATGTGCCAGCATCCCCAGTATCTGAAGAAGTGAAATAGTATCTTCATATGCAACTGTGGCAGTGTGGGATACTTCGGGCGCCCAAAAACCCAGTCGAAAGGAGTTAGCGAGGAGCCCACCACAGTGCGCCACATGTGCGACAAGAGTAACCAGATATTCTTGGCGAGCGGGCAAGAAAGAAAACGATGTCGAGTTGATTCCGCCGTTGTGGTACAGAAGAAGTAAGTGCCATTGGAGGATGACACGCACAAATCTCTCTCTCTCTCTCTCTCTCTCTCTCTCTCTCTCTCTCTCTCTCTCTCTCTCTCTCTCTCTTTTTCGTAAAAGGTAATTGTATTAATTACGAAAAAAATACAAGATTACTTGATTACAAGATACATGACGACACTACAAGTCATCATGTGAAGAGGTGCTAAGTACTACAAGTTACAATTTCATGGCAAGGATGTGGAGGAAATTGCCATATGCCAAGGACGGAAATCCTCCGTAGAGAGCAAATCAGAATGATGGAGAAGATCTAACTGCCAAAACAAGAGGCCCTTAAGCCTCACAATATGCCGCTGAACATTATGGGCGGAGTCAAACAGAAAAGCATTCCGAATCGTCCAGTTATGCCAACAGCCCAAGTATCGAAGGAAGTGATACATGAGCTTCATATGTGGCTGTGCGGGAGCAGGGTATTTGGGCTGGCCCAAAACCCAATCAAAGGGGCGCAGTGTGATACCAACCACCCCTCGCCAAACGGCCGACAGAAGTAGCCAGACTTTCTTAGCGACGGGGCAGGAAATAAATCGGTGGCGGGCGGATTCCATAGTAGTGGTGCAAAAGAAACAGGTGCCATTGGAGATTCGGCGCTTGGAAAGAGCCGAAGCAAGCGGGAGACCCCCAATTATCACTCGTCAAAGAAAGACTTTGTATTTAAAGGGTGTCTTGTTGACCCAGCCCTCCATCACAGTGACCCTCCACCACGAGCGGGATTTACGCCATCCCCATAAAGCATTCGCTTTAGTAACTAGCCATTGATTATCTTTAATCAGGAGATGATATACTTGATTAGCAGAAGCTTTGCTCAAAGGCAGCCGGCCTTGTAGGTCCCAATCCTGCCAGGGATGATCCAAGGCAAGAGCAGGAAAGGGTTGTCTGCTCTGGAGCACCCTCACGAGCTGTTCCCATAAAGGCCTATACGAGGGATCTCTCTCTCTCTCTCTCTCTCTCTCTCTCTCTCTCTCTCTCTCTCTCTCTCTCTCTCTCTCTCTCTTTTTTCGTAAAAGGTAATTATATTAATTACGAAAAAAATACAAGATTACCCGATTACAAGATACATGATGACACAAAGCCATCATGTGAAGAGGTTTTCTCTTTCTCTCTCTCTCTCTTTTTTCTGATTACAAGATACACGAGGGCCCTAGGCCAACGTGTGGGGAAGCCCCGTAGTAATGCACTGAAAAAGTTACACCAATCATGGCAACGACCCAGAGGCAATTGCCATATGCCACGGATGCAAATCCTCTCGAGGGAGCAAGTCGGAGTGTCGGATGATATCCAGCTGCCAATGCAAGAGCCCTTTAAGCCTGGCAATATGTCGGGGTACATTAGAGGCCGAATCAAAGAGAAAAGCATTGCGCGTGGTCCAAATGTGCCAGCATCCCCAATATCTGAAAAAGTGAAATAAGATCTTCTCATGCAACTGTGGCGGTGCAGAATACATCGGGCGCACAAAAACCCAATCGAAAGGAGTTAGCGAGGATCCCACCACCGCGCGCCAAATGTGCGACAAGAGTGACCAGATATTCTTGGCGAGCGGGCAAGAGAGAAAACGATGTCGGGCCGATTCTGCCGGTGTGGTACAGAAGAAACAATTGCCATTCGAGATGCGACGCTTGGCAAGGGCCGAGGCCAGAGGAAGACCACCAATCATTACCCGCCAAAGAAAAACCTTGCATTTGAAAGGTGTCTTATTTTGCCAGCCCTCCATCAGCGTTTTGTGCCACCATGACAGCGATTTCCGCAGTCCCCAAACAGTGTTAGCTTTCTCTCTCTCTCTCTCTCTCTCTCTCTCTCTCTCTCTCTCTCTCTCTCTCTCTCTCTCTCTCTCTCTCTCTCTCTCTCTCTCTCTCTCTCTCTCTCTCTCTCTCTCTCTCTTTTTCTTCGTAAAAGGTAATTGTATTAATTACGAAAAAAATACAAGATTACAAGATACATGACGACACTACTCTCTCTCTCTCTCTCTCTCTCTCTCTCTCTCTCGTAAAAGGTAATTGTATTAATTACGAAAAAAGTACAAGTTTACTTGATTACAAGATACATGATGACACTAAGTCATCATGTGAAAAGGTTCCAGTACTAAGAGTTACAAAGTCATGGCAAAGACGTAGAGGAAATTGCCATATGCCAGGGACGCAAGTCCTCCCGGGAGAGTAAGTCAGAATGCTGAAGAAGATCTATCTGCCAATACAAGAGACCCTTAAGCCTAGCAATATGCCGCTGAACATTACAGGCAGAATCAAAAAGAAAAGCATTCCGAATGGTCCAGTTATGCCAACAGCCCCAATATCGAAGAAAGTGAAACACGAGCTTCATATGTGGCTGTGCCGATGTTCGGTATTTGGGCTGCACAAAGACCCAATCAAAGGGCCTCAGCGAGAAGCCAACCACCGCTCTCCAAACGGCTGACAAGAATGACCATATTTTCTTAGCGATAGGGCAAGAAATAAATCGGTGACGGGCGGATTCGACACTAGTGGTGCAAAAGAAAAACTTGCCATTGGATATTCGTCGCTTGGAAAGAGCTGAAGCAAGCGGAATTCCCCCAATAATCACCCTCCAAAGAAAGACCTTATATTTGAAGGGTGTCTTGTTCAACCACCCTTCCATCACAGTTGCCTTGCACCATGACTAGGATTTACGCAATCCCCATAGAGCATTAGCTTTAGTAACCAGCCATTGATGATCTTTAATCAGAAGATGATAGACCTGGTTAGCGAAAGCTTTGCCTAAACTCAGCCGGCCTTCAAAGTCCCAATCCTGCCAAGGACGATCTAAAGCAAGGGCAGGAAAGGGTTGTCTGCTCTGGAGCACCCTCAAAAGCTGTTCCCATAAATGCCTGTATCCACGACGGATCCTAAAAATCCTCCAAGCTATACGAAACGATATTGTCACATTGCGACTAGCAAGGGTGGCATCCGTGACTGAAGTTAAGCCCAAACGTGCCATATGGTTGAATTGTGGTCGAAGCTCTTGTTTACCTTCCCATGAAAGTAACCGCGAGACTGCCAGCAATTCCAGTTGAAAAGAATTAGCAGCTAAGCGATCCTACGTCGGATGCCACTGAGCCTTCCGAAGGACCAGTTTCCAGGAACATACCAACTGGGCAAGCAGTGATGAAGAGGAACTAGAGAATGGAGAATCTACATTAAGAACATGCCACCAAGAACTCTGGATTTGGGTATTGCCATGCCGAAGCCCATGCTCCTCAAGGAAATAATGGGCTATAATCACCCACGGATGATGATTTGAGCACATGGCGCGGAAAAGAGACCAACGGAGGGCCAGCATGTGAGTTTGGGCATCCAAAATAGCTCCTCCACCCATGCGTTTGGGGGTGCACGCATGCGACCAAGAAATCCAGGAAATGCCTGCATGCAAGGAATCCTTCTTCTATAACATAAAACGAATAGACTGAGTCAGAGCATTCAGAGTAGTAGTAGTCCAGGGCAGCAAGGGCAAGAAATATGTGAGCATTGGCAACATAATTGTCTGGGCTAATTTGAGGCGAACATGGAATGGCCAAGCCTGAGACTTCCAATACAGGAACTTAGCCGCCAGTTTCTGAGAAATCCATTGTAGAAGCTGCTTTGGGGAAACATCAACACCCAAGGGGTAGCCAAGATGCTTGACAATGGAGCCACGAGACACAACGATACCCTGCCAGTTCAATTACTGCAAATCCGACTCCGTGCAGCTGAGAATGGCTGATTTCAACGCATTGATGCAAAGACCGGAAGCCTGACCAAAGAGAGCCCAAACATCCAATGCTTTGCGAAGGTTATCCTTGTCCGCACGCAGAATCATAAAGCTGTCATCAGCCAAGGATTAACTAATGAAATGCTGTCCAGAAGGAAGCGACAATCCAGCCAAATGAGTGGAAGTTGCCATATGAGATAACATCGAAAGAACTGGATGAGTCACAAGGGCAAAGAAGAGAGGGCTCAAAGGGCACCCCTGTCTAACAGAGCGGGCAAGGACAAATGGCTCGGTAACGCCTCCATTCAACATGACTCGCGAAGACGCCGCTGCACTGATGATGTAGATCAGTCGAGACATCTGATCACCAAAGCCCATAGCAGACATAAGCTCTACAACAAAAAACCAGTCCAGATAGTCAAAAGCCTTTTCCAGGTCCAATTGAATTAGTACGACCTCCTGATTAGAATGCCTTGCATAATCAATCACAAGTTGCGCATTTAATACATTGTGCAGAATGTTTCGGCCCTTAATGAAACCATATTGAAGAGGATGCACAATGGCAAGGAGATGCTTGTGGAGCCGATTCGCCATTACTTTGGAAAAGATTTTGTACATAGAACCCATTAAAGAAATTGGGCGTCAATGTTTCAACATAGACGACGAAGGAACCTTTGGAAGTAGTTTAATAAGTCCTTCTTTCCATGAGGAAGGCATAATCCCCGTTTCCCACACCTGCTGAAACAAAGCCGTCAATGGTTTTGCCAATTGGGTAGCAAAGACCTCAAAGAACTCATTGGTGAGACCATCCCAGCTAGGACTTTTGTCCTTGGGCAAGTGTAACAAAACATCCATAACCTCCGCCTCACAAATATCTTACTCCATAGTAGCTTGCATGTCCTGCGGAACCTGATTGCGGACCAGGTCATAAAAACTGAACGGGCCTGAGTAGTTTGGACTGAAGGTGGAGAAGTGGAACCAAGAAGGTCGATGAAATAATTCCTACACATGTACACAATAGACTGCGGATCAAGGACCAGGTGACCTTCTACATCCAGGAGTCTAGTCATATTCTCTCTAGCAGGAGAGGCATGGAGGGCTCAAAAGAACTTATGAGTCTGACACGCATTATCTTGCAAAGTCTCCGTCAGATGCTGCAATTTGGCCTGCTGATACGATTTCAACTGAAACTCTTGAATAAGATGAGCCACACGCATTGCCAGTGCTAGTAGAAATGCATCATCTGGAGTGTCCACCGGCAGAGAACGGACCAAAGCCAGCAAGTCCTCCGCTACTTGCCAACGCTGTCGACAAAGAGAGGCATGATGGATTCCATACTGCCGAGCAACCCGCTACACATTAGAGAGCAATCGTTCAAACGAAGCGGTGCCCTGAGAGGAGAAGTCCATTAAGAATCTATCAATCAATTGCTGCATATAACCCTGAAAGATTGCATGCTTCAAATAAGACGAGTTAAAACGCAAAGGGAGCCTCTCCAGCAATTGCTTAAAAGGTGCAATGGGTTATGCGAGCATCTCAAGCTGCAGAGGAAAATGGTCTGACAAGGCATATTGCTGCAACACTTTCATTTCAAGCATCTGAGGGAGGAAATCATCATTCTGCATAATGTATATGCGGTCCAACCGTGACCATGTTGTTGCATACTGAGCGGAATGGAAAGTAAACCCTGTAGAAGATGGGTGCATCCAGGACCAGAGATCTTGCTTAAGAATAGCAAGAGCCAACTCATGCCACCTGCGACTTTCCGGCACGTCCATTACCGAATGCTCTGATGTGGACTGCAAAGAATCAACACACATATTGAAATCCCCCATGAAGAGGCCCCGTCTGCCAAGTGACAAGAAAGTCTGCAAAGTATGCCAAAGCTCCCGGCGAGATAAAGGATCATTCGGAGCATAGAGGCCAAGTAACCATCAGATCTCTCCGTCGAATAAAATTTCAATCACCACAAAGCGGCCATCCACATCATTTTTAATAAGAAGAGGCTGATATTTTTCATGTACAATCATGAGCACACCAGAATAACGCATGGCCTGTGTCCCTGTATAGAACAGACGAAAGCCATGGCAATCCACAACTTTTCCGACTTCACCGTGACTCTTGTGTTCAACAGCACACAAGACATCCCACTGATTCTCATGCAATACAGTCCACATGGCATGTTGCTTATGGTGAGAACAGATTCCTCGCACATTCCACATGGCTATTTTCATGTGTTTTTAAAAGAAAATTAGGTACGAGGCATAGCTTGCCTCGATTTGACCATTTCGGCGAGAATGTCCAAGACTCCTTCATCCAAGAAATCAGCCAACACGGCAAAAGAGTTCTGCGGACCAAATTTGGAGGTAGACGGCATATCTGTTGGCTTGGGGATGGAACGGGGATAACGACGATCCCACGGGGTAATGACGTTGCCTCTGCTATCAAAAGCCAGCTTAGCAGGTGAACCCTTTGGACGATCTGAATACATTTTCCTAACGGGCTGAGGACGAGGGGTAGAGGAAACCATAGCACGAGCAGAGCACAAGAAATAAATCGATGACGAGCCAATTCCACAGTACTGGTGCAAAAGAAACAATTTCCGTTAGAGATTCAACGCTTGGAAAGGGCTGAAGCAAGCGGAAGACCACCAATCATCACCCTCCAAAGAAAGACCTTGCATTTGAAAGGTGTCTTGTTCAACAAGCACTCCATCACAGTTGCCTTCCACCATGACTGAGATTTTCGCAACCCCTATACAGTATTAGCTTTAGTAACCAGCCATTGATGATCTTTAATCAGAAGATGGTACACCTCGTTAGCTGAGGCCTTTTCCAAATTCAACCGACCTGCAAGGTCCCAGTCCTGCCAAGGACGATCCAAAGCAAGGGCAGGAAAGGGTTGCCTACTCTGGAGCGCCAACAAAAGCTGTTCCCATAAATCATAGTATCCACGAGGGATTCTAAAAAGCCTCCTGGCTGTACGAAACGATATCAAGACATTACGACTGGCAAGGGTGGCATCTGCAACTGAAGTCAAGCCCAAACGCGCCATGCGGTTAAATTTTGGTCTGAGCTCATGTTTGCCTTCCCATGAAAGTAATCTCGAGGCTGCCAACAATTCCAATTGAAAAGAGTTAGCATGTACGCAGTCCTCCGCTGGATGCCAACACGCCTTCTGGAGAACCAATTGCCAAGAGCCAACCAAATGAACAAACAAGGATGAGGAAGGACTCGAAAATGGAGAGTCTGCATTAAGAACATGCCACCAAGAGCTTCGAATTTGTGTATTACCATGCAGAAGCCCTCGGTCCTCAAGAAAATAACGGGCTATAACGGCCCATGGGTGATGCTCCACACACATTGCACGAAAAAGCGACCAATGAAATGCTAGCATATGAGTTTCGGCATCGAAAATAGCCCCCCCACCTAGGCGTTTGGGGGTACATGTATGTGACCAGGAAATCCACGAAATACCTGCATGCAATGAATCCTTCTTCCATAACATGAAACGAATGGGCCGAGTGAGAGCATTCAAAGTAGTAGGAGTCCAAGGCAGCAATGATAAGAAACATGTGAGCATTGGCAGCATAATTGTCTAAGCCACTTTGAGGCGAACATGGAAGGGCCAAGCTTGCGACTTCCAGTACAGAAACTCTCTCTCTCTCTCTCTCTCTCTCTCTCTCTCTCTCTCTCTCTCTGTACAGGAGCAGATCAACTCTCTGATCTGTGCAGGGTTGCAGTCGCGTGCTGCCAGGTTATGTCTCTCTTTCACTAACTCGGCACAGCAGGATACACAGGGCAGACACCCACGGACAGCAGACGCAGTGAGCAGTGTTCTCAGCTCTGTGCCGTCTCCTTCCAGAGCTCGCGATAGGACAGAGCGCAGCTCCTCTCTGCGCTGTATGTCAAAGGCGCCTCACAGGCCCGCAGGTATACAATGCGCCATGGACAGCATAGCGTATGACGAAAGGCGACTAGAGGGTTGCACTCATATTGAAAACCCAGGGGTAGTGCAGCAGAAATGGGCAGGTGTAGAACTGGAGAACAATCATCAGACTGTGCACAGGGTAAGAGCAGTACAGTCAGGCCACGTGCCCCGCTGGGCTGCAACGCAAGCTTCAGGGTGGGCTGTGTGACCCACAGGCAGGTAGCGTGACAGGCCTGCAGGCTCAGGCGAGGGCAAAGGACAGGACGTGTAGATGGTTTCCCGCTCCTCTCTCTCTCTCTCTTCTTTTTTTTTCTGTAAAAGGTAATTGTATTAATTACGAAAAAAAGGTACAAGGTTACATGCTTACAAGATACACGATGGCTCTAAGCCACCGTGTGTGAACTTGTCAATACAAAACACGGACTGACATACACAAGTCACGGCGAACACACAGAGGAAATTGCCCTACGCCAGGGAAGCAAGTCTTCCCGAGGGAGCAAGTCAGAGTGCCAAATGAGATCTATCTGCCAAAGCAAGAGGCCTTTAAACCTGGCAATGTGTCCCGGAACATTAGAGGCCGACTCAAAAAGAAAGGCATTCCATGTAGTCCTCTCTCTCTTTGTATTAATTACGAAGTAGTCCTCTTTTTTTTTCGTAAAAGGTAATTGTATTAATTACGAAAAAAAGGTACAAGTTTACATTATTACAAGATACACGAGGGCTCTAAGCCAATCGTGTGTAAGATCCCAGGACTAAACCAGCAAAAAGGTACACAAGTCATGACAAAGACCCAGAGGAAATTGCCATATGCCAGGGAAGCAAGTCCTTCTAGGGGAGCAAGTCGGAGAGCCGAATGAGATCTATCTGCCAATGCAAGAGGCCTTTGAGCTGGGCAATGTGTGCTGATACATTAGAGGCCGAATAACTCTCTCTCTCTCTCTCTCTCTCTCTCTCTCTCTCTCTCTATATATATATATATATATATATATATATATATTCGTAAAAGGTAATTGTATTAATTACGAAAAAAGATACAAGTTTACATGATTACAAGACACACGAGGGCTCTAAGCAGTCGTGTGTAAAATCTCAGTACTAAACCACAAAAGAGTTACAAAATTCATGGCAAAGACGCAGAGGAAATTGCCATATGCCAGGGAAGTAAGTCCTCCCGAGGGAGTAAGTCAGAGTGCCGAATGAGATCTATCTGAAGTCATGGCAAAGACGCAGAGAAAATTGCCATATGCCAACGAAGTAAGTCCTCCCGAGGGAGTAAGTCAGAGTGCCGAATGAGATCTATCTACCAATGCAAGAGACCTTCAAGCCTCGCAATATGTCCCGGAACATTAGAGGCCAAATCAAAAAGAAAGGCATTCTGAGTGGTCCAATTGTGCCAGCATCCCCAATATCTAAGGAAGCGAAACAAGATCTTCATATGCGACTAAGCCGGTGTGGGGTATTTTGGCCGTACAAAAACCCAATCAAAAGGGCTTAGCGAGGAACCAACCACTACTCGCCAAACCGCTGACAAGAGCGACCAGATATGCTTAGCGAGAGGGCAAGAAATAAATCGATAACGGGCCAATTACACAGTACTGGTGCAAAAGAAACAATTGCCGTTAGAGATTTGACGCTTGGAAAGGGCTGAAGCAAGTGGAAGACCACCAATCATCACCCTCCAAAGAAAAACCTTGCATTTGAAAGGTGTCTTGTTCAACCAGCACTCCATCACAGTTGCCTTTCACCATGACTGAGATTTCTGCAATCCCCATACAGTATTAGCTTTAGTAACCAGCCATTGATGATCTTTAATCAAAAGATGATACACCTCGTTAGCTGAGGCCTTTTCCAAATTCAACCGACCTGCAAGGTCCCAGTCCTGCCAAGGACGATCCAAAGCAAGGGCAGGAAAGGGTTGCCTACTCTGGAGCGCCAACAAAAGCTGTTCCCATAAATCATAGTATCCACGAGGGATTCTAAAAAGCCTCCTGGCTGTACGAAACGATATCAAGACATTACGACTGGCAAGGGTGGCATCTGCAATTGAAGTCAAGCCCAAACGTGCCATGCGGTTAAATTTTGGTCTAAGCTCATGTTTGCCTTCCAAGAAAGTAATCGCGAGGCTGCCAACAATTCCAGTTGAAACGAGTTAGTATGTAATCGGTCCTCCGCTGGATGCCAATGCGCCTTCTGGAGAACCAATTTCCAGGAGCATACCAAATGGACAAGCAAGGATGAGGAAGCAATAGAAAACGGAGAGTCTGCATTAAGAACATGCCACCAGGAGCTCCAAATTTGTGTATTACCATGCACAAACCTGAGATCCTCAAGAAAATAGCAGGCTATAATGACCCACGGGTGATGATCCACGCACATGGCACGAAAAAGAGACCAACGAAGTGTCAGCATATTAGTTTCAGCATCCAAAATAGTCCCACCACCCATGCATTTGGGGGTACATGTGCGCAACCAAGAAATCCATGAAATGCCTGGCTGCAAGGAATCCTTCTTCCATCACATGAAACGAATGTACTGAGTAAGAGCATTCAAAGTTGTAGTAGTGCACGGCAACAATGGTAAGAAATATGTGAGCATTGGCGACATAATTGTCTGAGCCACTTTGAGGCGAACATGAAAGGGACAAGCCTGCGACTTCCAATACAAAAACTTAGCTGCCAGTTTCTATGAAATCCACTCTAGTAGTTGCTTTGGCCGAACATCAACACCCAAAGGCTACCCAAGTTGCCTGACAATGGAACCACGGGAAACAACCTGTCCCTGCCAGCCCAATGACTGTAAATCGGACTCCGTGCAACTGAGAATGGCTGATTTGAAAGCATTGATATGAAGACCAGAAACATGACCAAAAAGCGTTCAAACATCTAATGCTTTGCAAAGATTTTCCTTGTCCGCACGCAAAATCATAAAGCTGTCATCAGCCAAAGATTGAGTAATGAAGTGCTGTCCAAATGGAAGAGACAATCGAGCCAACTGAGTAGAAGCTGCCATAGAAGATAACATTGAAAGAACCGGATGAGTCGCAAGGGCAAAGAAGAGAGGACTCAAAGGGCAACCCTGTCTCACAGAGCGTGCAAGGACAAATGGCTCGGTAACACCACCATTCAGCATAACTCGTGAAGAAGCCGCATCACTAATGGTGTAGATCAAGCGGGACATCCAAGTACCAAAGCCCATAGTAGACATAAGTTCTGCAATGAAAGACCGATCTAAATAATCAAAAGCCTTTTCCAGATCCAATTGAATCAATACCACTTGCTGATTAGAGTGCCTTGCATAGTCAATAGCCATTTGCACATTCAAGATATTATGCAGAATGTTTCGGCCCCTAATGAAACCATATTGAAGAGGATGCACAATGGCCGGAAGATGCTTGTCGAGCCGATTTGCCATCACTTTGGAAAAGATTTTATACATCGAACCCATCAAAGAAATTGGTCTCCAATGTTTCAACATTGACGGCAAGGGAAGTTTTGGAAGCAGTTTGGTAAGACCTTCTTTCCATGAGAAAGGCATGAACCCCGTTTCCCAAACCTGTTGAAACATAGTCATCAATGGTTTCACCAATTGGGTAGCAGAAATCTCAAAGAATTCATTGTTGAGACTATCCCAACAAAGACTTTTATCCTTGGGCAAGTGTGACAAAACATCCATAACCTCTGCCTCACAAATATCTGTCTCCAAAGTAGTTTGCATATCAAGTGGAACCTGATTGCGGACCAGATCATAGAAAACTGAGCGTGCCTGAGTAACTTGGTCAGAAGGGGAAGAAGAAGAACCAAGAAGGTCTAGAAAATAATTCCTGCACATGTTCACAATGGTTTGAGGATCAATGACCATTCGACCTTCTGGATCCTAGAGTCTAGTCATATTTTCTCGAGCAAGAGATGCATGTAGAGCTAGAAAGAACTTATGAGTCTGACAAGCACTATCTTGCAAATTCTTAGTCAAAATTTTGCAATTTGGCCTGCTGATAAGATTTCAGCTGAAACGGTTTAATAAGATCAGCCAAACGCATCGCCAGTGACAGCAGAAATACATCATCTAGAGTGTCCATCACTAGAGAACGAACCAAAGCCAATAAGTCCTCCGCTGCTTGTCGATGCTGCTTGTCAATGGTTTCAAAAGTTGGGTAGCAGAAATCTCAAAGAATTCATTGGTGAGACCATCCCAACCGGGACTTTTTATCCTTGGGCTCAGCCAAACGCATCGCCAGTGACAGCAGAAATACATCATCTAGAGTGTCCATCACTAGAGAACGAACCAAAGCCAATAAGTCCTCCGCTGCTTGTCGATGCTGCTTGTCAATGGTTTCAAAAGTTGGGTAGCAGAAATCTCAAAGAATTCATTGGTGAGACCATCCCAACCGGGACTTTTATCCTTGGGCAGGTGAAACAAAACATCCATAACCTCAGCCTCACAAATATCTATCTCCAAAGTAGTTTGCATATCAAGTGGAACCTGATTGCGGACCAGATCATAGAAAACTGTGCATACATGAGTAACTTGATCAGAAGGTTAAGGAGAAGAACCAAGAAGGTCTAGAAAATAATTCCTACACATATTCACAATAGTCTGAGGATCAATGACCATTCGACCTTCTAGATCTTGGGGTCTAGTCATATTTTCTCGAGCAGGAAAAGCATGTAGAGCTCGAAAGAACTTATGAGTCTGATAAGCACCAAATTCTCAGTCAAATTTTGCAATTTGGTCTGCTGATAAGATTTCAACTGAAACTCTTTAATAAGATCAGCCAAACGCATCGCCAGTGACAGCAGAAATATATCATCTGGAGAGTCCACCACCAAAGAACGAACCAAAGCCAGTAAGTCCTCCGCTGCTTGTCGACGCCGCCGACAAAGAGAGGCATGATGGATCCCATACTACCGAGCAACCCACTGCACATTAGAGAGCAATCGTTCAAAAGCACCATTGCCCTGAGAGGAGAAGTCCAATAAAAATCTATCAATCAATTGCTGCATATAGTCCTGAAAGATGGAATGCTTCAAATAGGACGAGTTGAAACGCAAAGGGAGTCTATCCAGAAATTGCTTAAAATGTGCAATGGGTTGTGCAAGTATCTCAAGCTGTAGAGGGAAATGGTCCAACAAGGCATATTGCTACAACACTTTCAATTCCAACATCTCAGGAAGAAAATCATCATCCTGCATGATGTACATGCGGTCCAACCGCGACCATGTAGTTGCATACTGCGCAGAATGGAAAGTAAACCCTGTAGAAGAAGGGTGTAGCCAAGACCAAAGATCTTGCTTGAGTACAGCAAGAGCAAACGCATTCCACACAACTTTCCGAAGCATCCATCACTGAATGCTCTGATGTGGACTGTGAAGAATCAACACATATTAAAATCCCCCATCAAAAAACCCCGTCTGCCAAGTGACAAGGAGGTCTGCAAAGTATTCCAAAGATCCCGGCGGGATAAAGGGTCATTCGGAGCATAGAGACCCAGCAACCATAAGATCTCTCCTTCAAATAAAACTTCAATCACTACAAAACGGCCATGTACCTCATTTTTAATAAGAACAAGTTTATATTTCTCATGTACAATCATAAGCACACCAGAATAATGCATGGCATGTGTCCCTGCGTAAAACAAGCAAAACCCATGGCAATCCACAACTTTTCCTACTTCACCGTGACTCTTGTGCTCAACAGCACACAAGACATCCCACTGATTCTCATGCAATACAGTCCACATGGCATGTTGCTTATGGCGAGAACAAATGCCACGCACATTCCACGTGGCTATCTTCATGTGTATTCAAAAAGGAAATAAGGAATGAGGCACAGCTTGCCTCGATTTAACCTTTTCTGCTAGAATGTCAAGGACCCCCTCATCCAAAAAATCAGCTAACACGGCAAAAGAGTTCTGACGGCCAGCTTTAGAGGTAGACGGAATATCCACCGTCTTGGGGATGGAACGGGGATAACAACGATCCCATCGGATAATCACATTACCTCTAGTATCAAAAGCCAACTTAGCAGGTGGGCCCTTTGGACCGCCCATATATACTTTTCTAGTAGACTGATTACGGGGAGCAGAAGAAACCATAGTACGAGCATTGTGCTCTGAAGACAACATTTCTCTCCTGCGCATATAAGTGCGCATGGAATCTTGTGAAGCATTAGGCCGAGTATCCGCCATGCCAGCATCAAAACTTTTACCTTTTTTTGCACGTACATCTACCCAGTCATTGCCACGGGAATCCAAACCCGAAACATGTTGTTTACCTTTATCCAAAACTTTAGATGGCTAGGTTGCATCCTGCGACGGAGCCTCAAGCACCATATCTTCCATGGGCAGCGCAACATGCTCAGCATCTGAAGTTGGTTGCTTCCCAAGGCATTGTTCATAAAATGCCCCAATTTTCCACATGAAAAGCAATGCCTTGCAAAGTTGCCCCATTTCAAACGAAAGTGCAAAGGATGCATTCCAGAGCAATTAAGACGTAACCAAGCAGGTATTTTCCTAGCAGTGTCCCATAACATACACAAACGGTTACGATTCATGGCCCTTAGGCTCGGGGGAACCAGAATAGTGCCCACAACGGCCATGGCATCCTGTCACAGTGGCCAATAGACAGCTGCATAATTTTCCGCTTCAACCCACACCGGGCATTCACGTTGAAGCAGGCGCTGAAAATCTGCCATTGGGCACCATGGCACAACATGGACCAGATGGCGATCAAAGAACAATTGCAGTTTAGACAAGAGATCAGCACGATGCTGCTCAAATTTCAACAGCACCTCATAGAAACCTCGGGGCCCAACAAAAATCTCCTCAACACACTCCCCTTGTAGTAGATTGTGCAGCCACTGGCAAATATGGGAAAGCATTGGGATCCTGCCAGTGAAGAAGAGTATAATAGCACGGTCATAAAATACCGAAAATGAAGGCAAGACATTTTTCGGGTCCACCGTGGCTTCCAGAACATCTTCAGTTCCAAAGTCAGAAAAAGCTTCATGATTATGTTGGACATAATCGCCAAGCAGAGTGTTGGCAAACTCTAGCAAATGCTCACAGTCAACATCCTGAAAATCCACAGAATCAGAGGCAACCTGAGCATAAAAACGTTCCTAATGATCCATTGCCCCTTCCGAAGTATGCTTGATACGTTTGCCCGCAGGCTGGAAGTCAGGACCTGGAGGCATCTCCTCTGTGCAAGGAACCATATCCTCTGGTTCCTCTGTATTAGAATCCCGACCAAGGGCTGCCACTGTTTGGTCGATAAAAGCCATACCCAGACCAGCCATGTTGTATCACCACTTCTGCAGGTCATATGCAGAGCCAAGAGCTCACGGGCGATAGAAACAAACACAGGCCTCTCTCTTTTTTTTTCGTAAAAGTTACTTATATTAATTAAGAAAAATGTACAAGTTTACTTGATTACAAGATACATGATGACACTAAGCCATCATGTGTAAAGGCTCCAGTACTAAACTACAAAAGAGTTACAAAAGACATGGCAAAGCCACAGAGGAAATTGCCATATGCCCGGGAAGTAAGTCCTCCCGAGGGAGTAAGCCCAAGTGCCGAATGAGATCTATCTGTCAATCCAAGACACCTTTAAGCCTCACAATATGTGCCGCGACATTAGAGGTTGAATCAAAAAGAAAGGCATTCTGAGTGGTCCAATTGTGCCAGCATTCCCAGTATCTAAGAAAATGAAACAAGATCTTCATATGCGGTAGTGCCAGTGTGGGGTATTTTGGTCGTGCAAAAACCCAATCCTAAGGGCTTAGCGAGAAGCCAACCATTGCGCGCCAAACCGCTAACAAGAGCGACCAGATATTTTTAGCGAGGGGGCACGAAATAAATCGATGACGGGCCGATTCCACAGTAGTGGTGCAAAAGAAACAATGGTCGTTAGAGATTCGACGCTTGAAAAGGGCTGAAGCAAGCGGAAGACCACCAATCATCACCCTCCAAAGAAAGACCTTGCATTTGAAAGGTGTCTTGTTCAACCATCCCTCCATCACAGTTGTCTTCCACCATGACTGAGATTTCCGCAATCCCCATACAGTATTAGCTTTAGTAACCAGCCATTGATGATCTTTAATCAGAAGATGATACACCTGGTTAGCTGAGGCCTTTCCCAAATTCAACCGACCCGCAAGGTCCCAGTCCTGCCAAGGACAATCCAAAGCAAGGGCAGGAAAGGGTTGCCTACTCTGGAGCACTGACAAAAGCTGTTCCCATAAATCACGGTATCCACGAGGGATTTTGAAAAGCCTCCTGGCTGTTCGAAAGGATATGAAGACGTTGCGACTGGCAAGGGTGGCATCTGCAACTGAAGTCAAGCCCAAACGTGCCATCCGGTTAAATTTTGGTCTGAGCTCATGTTTGCCTTCCCAAGAAAGTAGTCGCGAAACTGCCAACAATTCTAGTTGAAAAGACTTAGCATGTAAGCGGTCCTCCGCTGGATGCCAATGCACCTTCTGGAGAACCAATTTCCAGGAGCAGACCAAATGAACAAGCAGGGATGAGAAAGGAGTAGAAAACCGCAAGTCTGCATTAAGAACATGCCACCAGGAGCTCCGAATTTTTGTATTACCATGCAAAAGCCCGTGATCCTCAAGAAAATAATGGGCTATAAGGACCCAAGGGTGCTGATCCGCGCACAAGGCATGAAAAAGAGACCAACGAAGTGCCAGCATATGAGTTTCAGCATCCAAAATAGCCCCACCACCCATGCGTTTGGGGGTACATGTATGCGACCAAGAAATCCATGAAATGCCTGGCTGCAAGAAATCCTTCTTCCATCACATGAAACGAATGTGCCAAGTGAGCACATTCAAAGTAGTAGTAGTCCAGGGCAGCAATGGCAAGAAATATGTGAGTATTGGCAACATAATGGTCTGAGCCACTTTAAGACGAACATGGAAGGGCCAAGCCTACAACCTCCAATACAAAAACTTAGCTACCAGTTTCTGTGAAATCCAGTCGAGAAGTTGTTTTGGCCGAACATCAACACCCAAAGGGTACCCAAGATGCCTGACAATGGAACCACGGGGAACAACCTGACCCTGCCAGTCCAACGACTGTAAATCAGACTCCGTGCAACTGAGAATGGCCGATTTGAAAGCATTGATATGAAGACCAGAAGCATGACCAAAGAGTGTCCAAACATCTAATGCTTTGCGAAGATTGTCCTTGTCGGCATGCAGAATCATAAAGCTGTCATCAGCCAAAGATTGAGTAATGAAGTGCTGTCCAAAAGGAAGGGACAATCCAGCCAACTGAGTAGAAGCTGCCATGGAAGATAACATGGAAAGAACCAGATGAGTCGCAAGGGCAAAGAAAAGAGGACTCAAAGGGCAACCTTGTCTCACAGAGCATGCAAGGACAAATGGCTTGGTAACACCACCATTTAGCATAACTCGCGAAGAAGCCCCAGTACTAATGGTGTAGATCAAGCGGGACATATGAGTACCAAAGCCCATAGTAGACATAAGTTGTGCAATGAAAGACCAGTCTAAATAATCAAAAGCCTTCTCCAAATCCAAATGAATCAAAACCACTTGCTGATTCGAGTGCCTTGCATAGTCGATAGCCATTTGCACATTTAAGATATTGTGCAGAATGTTTCAGCCCTTTATGAAACCATATTGAAGCGGATGCACAATGGCCGGAAAATGCTTGTGGAGCCGACTCACTATCACTTTGGGAAAGACTTTATACATCAAACCCATCAAAGAAATTGGTCTTCAATGTTTCAACATTTGACGGCGGCGAAGAGACTTCAGGAAGTAGTTTAATAACACCTTTCCATGAGGAAGGCATGAACTCCGTTTCCCAAACCTACTGAAACATAGCCGTCATGGGTTTCACCAGTTGGGTAGCAAAAGTCTCAAAGAATTCATTGGCGAGACCATCCCAACCGGCACTTTTATCCTTGCGCAGGCGTAACAGAACATCCATAACCTCTGCCTCACAAATATCTATCTCCAAAGTAGTTTGCATATCAAGAGGAACCTAATTGCCGACCAAATCATAGAAAACTGAACGTGCATGAGTAACGTGATCAGAAGGCGAAGGAGAAGAACCAAGAAGGTCAACAAAATAATTCCTGCACATATTCACAATCATCTCGGGATCAATGACCATTCGACCTTCTGGATCTTGTAGTCTGGTCATATTTTCTCGAGCAGGAGATGCATGTAGAGCTCGAAAGAACTTATGAGTCTGACAAGCACTGTCTTGTAAGTTGTCGTTCAAATTTTGCAATTTGGCCTGCTAATAAGATTTCAACTGAAACTCTTTAATAAGATCAGCCAAACGCATAGCCAATGACAGCAGGAGTACATCATCTAGAATGTTCCCCAGCAGAGAACGAACCAAAGCCAGTAAGGCCTCCACTGCATGCCGACGCCCCCGACAAAGAGAGGCATGATGGATCCCATACTACCGAGCAACCCGCTGCACATTAGAGAGCAAGCGTTCAAAAGAAGCATTGCCCTCAACGGCAAAGTCCAATAAAAATCTATCAATCAATTGCTGCATATAGCCCTGAAAGATGGAATGCTTCAAATAAGAGGAGTTCAAGTGCAAAGGGAGTCTATCCACGAATTGCTTAAAAGGTGCAATGGGTTGTGCAAGTATCTCAAGCTGTAGAGGGAAATGGTCCGATAAGGCATATTGCTGCAACACTTGCATTTCCAGCATCTCAAGAAGAAAATCATCATCCTGCATGATGTACATGAGGTCCAACCGCGACCATGTAGTTGCATACTACACAGAATGGAAAGTAAACCCTATCGAAGAGGGGTGTAGCCAAGACCAGAGATCTTGCTTAAGTACAGCAAGAGCAAAAGCATTCCACACACGACTTTCCGGAGCGTCCATCACCGAATGTTCTGATGTGGACTGTGAAGAATCAACACACATATTAAAATCCCCCAACAAAATACCCCGTCTGCCAAGTGACAAGGAGGTCTGCAAAGTATTCCAAAGATCCCAGCGGGATAACGGGTCATTCGGAGCATAGAGGCCCAGCAACCATAAGATCTCTCCTTCAAATAAAACTTCAATCACCACAAAACGGCCATGTACATCATTTTTTATGAGAACAGGCTGATATTTCTCATGTACAACCATAAGCACACCAGAATAACACATGGCATGTGTCCCTACATAAAACAAGCGAAACCCATGGCAATCTAAAACTTTTCCTGCTTCACTGTGACTCCTGTGCTCAATAGCACACAAGACATCCCACTGATTCTCATGCAATACAGTCCACATGGCATGTTAATTATGGCGAGAACAAATGCCTCGCACATTCCACGTGGCTATCTTCATGTGTATTCAAAAGGAAATCAGGAACGAGGCACAGCTTGCCTCAATTTAACCTTTTCTGCCAGAATGTCAAGGACTCCCTCATCCAAAAAGTCAGTTAAGACGGCAAAAGAGTTCTAACGGCCGGCTTTAAGGGTCGAGGGAATATCCACTTTCTTGGGGGTGGAGCGGGGATAACGACGATCCCATGGGGTAATCACATTACCTTTATTATCAAAAGCCAACTTAGCAAGTGGGCCCTTTGGACCGTCCGAATAGACTTTCCTAGTAGACTGATGACGAGGTGCAGAAGAAACCATAGGATGAGCAGGATGCTCTGAAGACAACATCTCTTTCCGGTGCATATAAGTGCGCATAGAATCCTGTGAAGCATTAGGCCCAATATCTGCTAGGCCCGCATCAAGGCTTTTACCTTTTTTTGCACGTGCATCCACCTAGTCATTGCTGCGGGAATCCAAACCCGAAACATGCTGTTTACCTTTATCCAAAACTTTAGGTGGCTGGGTGGCATCGTGCGACGGAACATCACACACCATATCTTCCATGGGCAGTGCAACATGCTCAGCATCTAAAGTCTGTTGCTTCTCTAGGCATTCGGCAATAAAATGCCCCAATTTCCCACACGAAAAGCAATGTCCTGCAAAGTTGCCCCATTTCAAACGAAAGTACAAAGGATGCATGCCAGAGCAATTAAGACGTAACGAAGCACACCTTTTCCTAGTTGTGTCCCATAACATATACAAACGGTTACGATTCATGGCCCTGAGGCTCACGGGGACCAGCACAGTGCCCACAACGGCCATGGCATCCTTTAACAGTGGCCAATAGACAGCCCGACAATTTTCCACTTCAACCCAGACAGGGCATTCACATTGAAGCAGACCTAAAATCTGCCATTGGGCACCATGGGACAACATGGACCAGACGGCGATCACAGAACAATGGCAATTTAGACAAGAGATCAGCATGATGCTGCTCAAATTTCAACAGCATCTCATAGAAACCTCGGGGCCCAACAAAAATCTCCTCAACACACTCCCCTTGTAGTAGATTGTGCAGCCACTGGCGAATATGGGAAAGCACTGGGATCCTGCCTATGAAGAAGTGTATAGCAGCACGATCATAAAACACCGAAAATGAGTGCAAGACATTTTTCAAGTCCACCGTGGCTTCCAGCACATCTTCAATTCCAGAGTCAGAAAAAAGCTTCATGATTATGTTGGACATAATCGCAGAGCAGAGTGTTGGCAAATTCCAGCAAATGCTCCCAATCAACATCCTGAGAATCCATAGAATCAGAGGCAACCTGAGCATAAGAACGTTCCTGATGATCCATCGTCGCTTCCGAAGCATGCTTGGTGCATTTGCCCGCAGGCTGGAAATCAGGACCAAAGGGCATCTCCTCTATGCAAGGAACCATATCCTCTGGGTCCTCTGTATCAGAATCCGGACCAAGGGCTGCCACCGTTTCGTCGAGAAAAGCCATGTCCAGACCAGCCATGTTGAGTCACCACTTGTGCAGGCTAGATGCAGAGCCAAGAGCTCATGGGTGGTAGAAACGAACACTGGCTATTCTCCCTCTCTCTCTCTCACGTGCCCTCGCTTTTTCACGCTCTCTCCCTCTCTCTCTTTTCTGTACAGAGGCGTTGTCCAGGGCTTATTCGGCACGCACAGCCGATGGAACCTGTTTGATACCTGTCAGCCTCAACCATGGCCTGTCCCGAGGGAGTGTAGATAACGCGTGGGGCTGGGCGCAACCCTAAACGTACAGGTGCAGGAGGGCGAACCGCAGGGCCACCGGGCAGCGACAAAGGCCAGAGCCCTGAGGCGGAGGGCTGGCAGACGACGGCAGGGATCAAGCGACGGTCCACAGGGCACAAGTCCGACGGCGACATCAGGAGCCCTGACACACAGGGGCAGACGGACGACGAGCAGGAGCCGAAGCCGCAGGTCAGGCGCACGACAACAGAGCAGGTGAGGCACGCGACAGCAGGGCGAGTCACGCGACAGGATTGCAAACGACGAGGAAGTGGCCCAGGCGACGGAGCAACAGCTGATGCCGACGGGCGCAGGCGATGCCTCCTCTCTCCACGATCTCTCCACAGGCCTCTCTCTCTCTCTCTCTCTCTCTCTCTCTCTCTCTCTCTCTCTCTCTCTCTGTGTATACAGATCAATGGGCACTCTGGTCGAGACGCTACCTCTTTGACAAATGTCAAGCTTAGGGTTTACAGCAGCTAGGTGCCTCTACAGAAAAGAACAAATACGAGCAGGCGGACCTGCGGACAGTAGAACAATCGAAGCAAGATGGGCATCTACAGGCGTGGCAGCGCAACTCGGGAGTAGATAGGCGAGACAGAACGCGGAACGAACCAGAACAGCGCTCAGGACCAAGATGCAAGATACGAGGCCCAACGGGACTGCAGGGCGATGGCAGGGACGCCGACCCCCAGGGCTGACGACAGACGGGTGACGGCTTATTCCATCTGCATGCCGGTAGAAGCAGTCGAAGGATGACGAAACGAAGCAGGCGGCAGGTTGCGACTGGGCGCCATCTCTCTCTCTCTCTCTCTCTCTCTCTCTCTCTCTCTCTCTCTCTCGTAATGGATAATATATTTATAAAGTACTAAACGAGAAAAGAGTTACAAAAGTCATGGCAGAGACGCAGAGGAAATTGCCATATGCCAAGGAAGTAAGTCCTCCCGAGGGAGTAAGTCAAAGTGCCAAATGAGATCTATCTGCCAATGCAAGAGACCTTTAAGCCTAGCAATATGTCCCGGAACATTAGAGGCGGAATCAAAAAGAAAAGCATTCCGAATGGTCCAATTGTGCCAACAGCCCCAGTATCTAAGAAAGTGAAACAAGATCTTCATATGTGACTGTGCCGGTGTGGGGTATTTGGGCCACACAAAAACCCAATCAAAAGGGCTTAGCGAGAAACCGACCACTGCTCGCCAAACAGCTGACAAGAGTGACCAGATTTTCTTAGCGAGAGGGCAAGAAATTAATCGATGACGGGCCAATTCCACATTGGTGGTGCAAAAGAAACAATTGCCATTGGAGATTCGACGCTCGGAAAGGGCTGAAGTAAGAGAAAGACCACCAATCATCACCCTCCAAAGAAAGGCCTTGCATTTGAAAGGTGTCTTGTTCAACCAGCCCTCCATCATAGTTACCTTCCACCATGACTGAGATTTACACAATCCCCATACAGTATTAGCTTTAGTAACCAGCCATTGATGATCTTTAATCAGAAGATAATACACCTGGTTAGCTAAGGCCTTTTTCAAATTCAGCCGGCTTGCAAGGTCCCAGTCCTGCGAGGGACGATCCGATGCAAGGGCAGGAAAGGGTTGTCTGCTCTGGAGTACCATCAAAAGCTGTCCCCATAAATCACAGTATCCACGAGGGATCCTGAAAAGCCTCCTGGCTGTACGAAACAATATCAACACATTGCGACTTGCAAGGGTGGCATCTGCAACTGAAGTCAAGCCCAAACGTGCCATGCGGTTAAATTTTGGTTCGAGCTCATGTTTGCCTTCTCAAGAAAGTAATCGTGAGGCTACCAACAATTCCAGTTGAAAGGAGTTAGTATGTAATCGGTCCTCCGCTGGATGCCAATGCGCCTTCTGGAGAACCAATTTCCAGGAGCATACCAAATGGACAAGCAGGGATGAGAAAGCACTAGAAAATGGAGAGTCTGCATTAAGAACATGCCGCCAGGAGCTCCGAATTTGGGTATTACGATGCACAAGCCCGTGATCCTCAAGAAAATAACGGGCTATAAAGACCCACGGGTGATGATCCAAGCATATGGCACCAAAAAGAGACCAAGGAGTGCCAGCATATGAGTTTCGGCATCCAAAATAGCCCCACCACCCATGCATTTGGGGGTACATGCATGCGACTAAAAAATCCATGAAATGTCTGCATGCGAGGAGTCCTTCTTGCATAACATGAAACGAATGTACCGAGTAAGAGCATTCAATGTAGTAGTAGTCCAAGGCAACAATGGCAAGAAATATGTGAGCATTGGCAACATAATTGTCTGAGCCACTTTGAGGCGAACATGGAAGGGCCAAGCCTATGACTTCCAATACAAAAACTTAGCTGCCAGTTTCTGTGAAATCCACTCCAGTAGTTGCTTCGGCCGAACATCAGCACCCAAAGGGTACCCAAGATGCCTGACAATGGAACCACGGGAAACAACCATTCCCTGCCAATCCAATGACTGCAAATCTAACTTCATGCAACTGAGAATGGCTGTTTTCAAAGCATTGATATGAAGACCAGAAGCATGACAAAAAGAGTCCAAACATCTAATGCTTTACGAAGATTATCCTTGTCTGCACGCAAAATCAGAAAGCTGTCATCAGCCAAGGATTGACTAATGAAGTGCTGTCCAAAAGCAAGAGACAATCTAGCCAACTGAGTAGAAGCTGCCATATGAGATAACATCGAAAGAACCGGATGAGTCGCAAGGGCAAAAAAGAGAGGACTCAAAGGGCAACCCTGTCTCACAGAGCGTGCAAGGACAAATGGCTCGGTAACACCACCATTCAACATAACTCGCGAAGAAGTCGCAACCATAGTTACCACGAACGGGGAACGCGAACGGAAACGGGACCCCCTGGAACGAGGGAAACACCCAAAGTGAGGAAACGGGAACGGAGAATATATATATATATCTATATATATATATATATATATATATATATATATAAAGAGAGAGAGAGAGTCAACACTTGTCTTAGAATCTAGAGAGAGAGATCATATCAACCATAATTCATGAAATTAGACTCTAGAGACTGTAAAATATTACGTGGCGCAGCGAACAGAATCTGAGAAAGAGATAGAGAGTACACAACAGATAAGAGGAGAATCAGTAAATTCTTTAACTTCAAACAACTGATACAAAGATGGCTCTGTCCACCCGTGCGCTTCCACTGTGTGAAGCTTAGATGGCGATCTAGACAGAAAATAGGTGAAGAGCTTAAGGCTAGCTGGAACAACAACTCTGACTGGGTGAAAGACGAGTGAGTGATAGCTGCGAAGGGGTTTAGCTTTTATAGCTTGCGAAGGTCGTTAGGTCAGCCTGTTGACCGACCTACCATATGAGCCTCCACTAGTCGGCCAGGGAATATTCCCTTTACCATCGGGTCGGGGGCGCTGCCCCCGGACCCCCCTGGGACCCCCCAGCCAGGGGCCACTTCCGTGGCCCCCCCGAACCCCATAATAGGGGCCCCTTTTAACTCCCTTACAACGCAACTCAATGCAATGTGCCTCGAGTTGCTACCAACTTAACCTCTCCGTCTAACCCAAAGATTAGACCCACAATGGTCACCTTTTTGGCATCCAGTCACATAGACCTCATCTGATATACAAGTCACGACTCCACCAATGTCCGGGCTCACACTTGGCTTCTCCTCATAATGGGGGCCTTACAACTTTGAGCACCATGGATCGTTGGTAGCACGTAATGAGGGTGGGGCATTGATCATATCTAACACCCCCCCTCAATGTCCACCCATAGGTGAACTATCTCCTCGGCCCAATGCCGAGTCTCTGAAGATGAACTTGAAGCAGATCCTTCGTAAGTGCTTTGGTGAAGATATCTCCTCCATTCTCCTCTGTTGGATAGTAGACCAGTTCCACTATCCTATCCTCTATCAAATCACGCACATAGTGATACTGGATCTCTATATGTTTGGTACGTGCATGAAACACTGGATTTTTGGCAATGGCGGTGCAACTCTGATTGTCACATCTCAGCACAGTTGGTTCTTTATCCTGCACTCCCATATGCCATAGAATCGTTCTCAACCATACGGCCTCACATGCAGCAAAATAAGCTGCCTTGTACTCTGCTTCGGTAAAAGACAATGCCACTGTTGGTTGCTTCTTACTAATCCAAGAGAAAATTCCTGAACCCAAAGAGAAACAATAACCAGAAACTAACTCCTGGAATCAATGTCTCCTGCCCAATCTGAGTCACAGTTCCCCACAAGAGAAGTTCCGAAACTGTATGTAATACCATAGTCAAGAGTTTTCTTCAAGTATCTGAGCACCCGCATCCCAGCCTTCCAATGACTCTCATGAGGTTTGTTTGAGAACCTGCTCAAAACACCAACAGCAAAACTGATATCTGGTCTACTGTTACACAAGTAGAACAGACTGCCGACCAACCTCCTATACCTCCCAATGTCTGCTAGTGCTGATGTATCCTCGACGGATAACTTTGCATTCACCTCCATAGGTGTAGCTATCTCCTTGCACTCGATCATGCCAAATGCCTTCAAGATCTCCCATGCATGCTTCTTCTAAGAGATGAAGATCTTTCCTGGCTCTTGCCAGACTTCAATCCCCAAACAATAGTGCAGCAAGCCCAAGTCTGTCATTTCAAACTCAGAACTCAAAGCCTTTCGAGTTTGGTTGATCATATCTTCATAGTCACCTGTAATAAGAAGGTCGTCCACATATAGGACAATCACTACAAACTTTTTACCATCCCTGTAAACATACAAGTTAGCATCTGAGGCACATCTTTTGAAGTTTAGGTTTAAAAAGAACCTATCTATCCGCTGGTACCATGCTCTGGGGGCTTGTTTCAGCCCATACAATGCCTTCTTCAGTTTACACACTTTGTTCTCAGAATGGGGGGCCTCAAACCCTAGTGGCTGAGCCACATACACCTCCTCCTTGAGGTCACCATTTAAGAACGCTGACTTAACATCCATTTGGTACACTGGCCACTTCTTGTGGGCAGCCACTGCAAGTACCGTGTGAATAGTGGTCATTCTGGTAGTTGGGACAAATGACTCTTAAAAATCAAACCCTTCAACTTGTGAAAATCCTTGGGCAACCAGTCTAGCTTTGTACTTTTCTAAGGTACCATCAGCCTTGTACTTTACCTTCCAGATCCACTTAGTACCAATAACCTTCCGCTTTGCTGGTCGATCCACCAGCTCCCAAGTGTCATTCTTCATTATGCTGTCATATTCCGCCTGCATAGCAGCCTTCCATGATGGATCTGCAAGTGCTTCTTCTAAGTCAGTTGGCTCCTATACTTCTCTCATAATCTCAACTATCAAGGCCATATTGACTATGTGAGCAGAAGCCCTCCTTTGCTCCTCTATTCTCTGAGACCTCCTTGGTCCGTCTGCCTTCTCCTCAAGAGATGCAAGCATAGGATTATTGTGGTCATAGAGCTGCTTCACCCAGCGCGGCAATGGCTTTTCCGGTGGGGTGATGTCAGGTTGGTGAACTTTTTCCTCATCATCTGAAGATGATGCTTCCTCCTCCTTAAGGATAGGGATAGCTCTCGGGACAAGTTCATAGTGGACTACTTCTTCACTTGATGATAAAGTGAAAGAACTTGCCTTCTCCTCCTCCACTGTATGCGGCTCCTCCTTGAACACCACATCACGGCTCGCGATGATCTTCTTTGCCTCTTGGTCATATAATTTGTAAGCCTTCTGCTCATCACTATAACCCAAGAAGATACATTTTCTGCTTTTTGGTTGTAACTTGTTTCTCTTCTCATCTGGAACATGTGCATAACATTCACATCCAAAAATTCTGAAATGTGAAACAGATGGTTTCTTACCAGTGTAAGCCTCATGAGGTGTTTTAACCTTGAGAGCCTTTGTATAGCTCCGATTTAGAATGTAGACTGCAGTATTAACAGCTTCAGCCCAAAAATGGTTAGGCAATCCCTTGCCCTTTAGCATGCATCTTGTCATCTCCACAATGGTGCAATTCCTGCGTTCCATAACACCGTTCTGCTGAGGTGTGTGAGGCGTCGTCAATTGACGCTTGATCCCTTTGCTCTTGCAAAAGCCTTCAAACTCCTTTGAGTTGAACTCACCACCACCATCTGTTCTAAATTTCTTCACACTTTTCCCTGTTTCCTTCTCAACAAGTATTAGCCATTCTTTAAACTTACCAAAAGCTTGAGCCTTATCACGAAGGGAGTACACCCACATCTTCCTACTGTAGTCGTCGACAATCAACATAAAATAAGAAGATCCCCCCAAGGCCTGTATAGGCATCTTACCACACAAGTCAACATGCACCAACTCTAGAGGAGCCTGTGCTCTATTCTTGCTTTCTTGTGGAAATGCCTTTCTCTATTGCTTGCCCATCATACAAGCTTCACATGGTTCCTTCAATTCAGTTATTGTAGGTAGGTGAGCAACCATACCTTGCTTTTGCATCTCCTTCAATACTGCAAATCCGATGTGTCCAAACCTTTCATGCCAAAGCTTACTTGTGCCCACTCCAGCGGTGGCTGTAAGAGCACTTAGCTCATATAGGTTGTTCCTTCTTTCTCCTTTGCCAACAATTGCGCCAGCACTATCAATAATTTATGTACATGTCTTCTTGAACCTCACTTCATGACCAAGATCAATTATGGCAGCAACTGATAAGAGATTTCTCCTGATTTCGGGAACGTACAACACATTTGAAAGCTTTTTTACTTCACCATTTGCAGCAACAAAAGAAATAGTACCTGTGCCCGCAGAAGGGCATTTAGCATCATTTCCAACCGTCACAATGATGGATTCTTGTAGAGGCTACATAGAACTGTATAGACCTTTCTTGTTGGTCATGTGACGGGAGGCCCCACTATCCAACACCCATGAGTCAGTGGTAGATTCTTCTTAAGCCGAGGAGCACACTTCCTCAATGGTTGCCATGAATAATTCCAGCTCTGCTTCAGCCGTATTGGCTGTCTCTTTCCCTTTACTTTTAAGGGTACCATTCTTTTCATCTGCCTTCTTGACACGACAATCTGCAAAAATTGCATGTCGTTTCTTCTTGCAGTAGAAGCACTCTCCTTGAAACTTCTTCTTGCCGCCCTTCTTCTTTTTGTCACCATCATTTTTTGTGGAGGAAACACCTTTGCCTTTTGTATTGGCAGAGAATGCAGCATCTCCATTATTGCTTCCTTCTCGGGCTTTCAGCCTCAACTCCTTCTCCATTAATAATGCACAAAACTCCTCAAATGTCAAAGCTTGAGATCTCACCTGAGTATTAAGGGCAGTTACTAGTCCATCAAACTTTTGTGGACAAATCCGAAGACACCTCCAAGCTAGCTCTTCGCTAGTCTTTTGTATCCCAGCGCCAGCCATCTGGTCGCGCAGATTCTTAATCCGAGTGATGAATGCTTCAACCGTCTCTCCTTCAGTAAACTTCTCCGCTGCTAGTTGATTCTCCAAGTTTTGAATCCTTGTTTGGTTTCGTGTTTCATACTGACTCCTTAGTACATTCCAAGCCTCGACGCTTTGGTTGTATGCTCAATCAAAGTTAGAACACTGTCAGAACAGCTTGTAACTAAGGCACACAATGCATCTGCATTCCTTCCTTTCCAAGCTCGTAGAAGATCTGTATTCGGAGGAATCATCACACCAGGATTTGATGGGTCGGGGGTAGACTGTGGTTCTGCGTCAGTCCCCAGCACAGTCTCCAGAAGCTCATAAGAATCAAGGATAGTTGTAATTTTGAACTTCGACAAGGTGTAGTTTGTACCATCTAGCTTGCCTTCGCTGAAGGTTGATGGACGAATCCTCAGTGTTTGAATAGTCGGTACAGCAACACCACCTCCTGCACCGCTTCCGGAAGTCGACATAGTTTCTCTTTGCTGTTGAAGCCTTTTCCTCTTGCACACTCTCCGATCTCTAGAGCCCCCTGGGTTCTGATACCATGTAAAATATTACACGGCACAGCGAACAGAATCTGAGAAAGAGATAGAGAGTATACAACAGATAAGAGGAGAATCAGTAAATTCTTTAACTTCAAACAACTGATACAAAGATGGCTCTATCCACCCGTGCGCTTCCACTGTGTGAAGCTTAGATGGCGATCTAGACAGAAGATGGGTGAAGAGCTTAAGGCTAGCTGGAACAACAACTCTGACTGGGTGAAAGATGAGTGAGTGATGGCTGCGAAGGGATTTAGCTTTAATAGCTAGCGAAGGTTGTTAGGTCGGCCTGCTGACCGACCTACCATATGAGCCTCCACTAGTCGGCTAGGGAATATTTCCTTTACCATCGGGCTGGGGGCGCTGCCCCCGGACCCTTGCCAGGGGGGCCGCTGACTCCCCTGGGACCCCCCATCCAGGGGCCGCTTCCGTGGCCCCCGAACCCCACAATAGGAGCCCCTTTTAACTCCCTTACCACGCAACTCAATGCAATGTGCCTCGAGTTGTTACCAACTTAACCTCTCTGTCTAACCCAAAGATTAGACCCACAATGGTCACCTTTTTGCCATCCGGTCACATAGACCTCATCTGATATACAAGTCAGGACTCCACCAATGTCCGGGCTCACACTTGGCTTCTCCTCATAATAGGGGCCTTACAACTTTGAGCACCATGGATCATTGGTAGCACCTAATGAGGGTGGGGCATTGATCATATCTAACGGAGACATAATAATCAAGTTTCAACAATAATAAAGATTCAAAACATTGTAACCAGCAATGGATTGTCGCATTCATAATTCAACATTGTAATCAACAATGTTGCATAAGTCCAACTAGCAACAAGTATGCATTGCAAAAACACAAAATATGCACTAAACTTTAAAGCCTAAATAGTAAAGATCCAAGTTACAAGAGCTCCAATTTCCAAGTCAATACTCTAAAGTTCCAAAAGGCTAGCTACTAAGTGCTCTAATTCATGGAAGATGGCTCCACTGTGCCTGAATGCTCATCTTGTTGAACACCATCCTGCCCATCACCATCACCATCATCATCGTCGTCATCTTTTTCCCAACATATAAAAGAATCGCCCTTTGCAACTAATGTACGAGCTAGCAAGCGAAGATTGGAGCTCACATAAACTAGGTTATTCGTCTTCATTGTACCAAGATGATTTCTCTTCTTTGAGTGAATGTGATTGAATGAGCTCCATAGTTGCTCTAAACAAGAAGAGCTAATTGTTTGGCTAAGAATACGAATAGCCAAACTCTGCAACTCTGGAGCTTTTGCCCCGTAGTCCTCCCACCATAAAGCAGCCCCAATATTTTTCATGTCCTCTAGTGCATCCTCTATACCAAACATCCCTAATGTTTGCCGATATACAAAGAGCTGATTTTTAATTTTGCGTTGCATTTCACGGCTAGGATAAAGCCTTGCAAGCAATGTGTTCCAAGCCTTGACCACCTCAACGTCTCTTTCTTGCATCTTTCCTTGAAACTCAGGATCAAGCATATATGCTGCAGCATGCATAGGAGAGTCATACTCATTCCATCTGCTGATGCATAACTCCTTGATCTGCTCATACCTATCTGCATTTGGTTCCAAACTCTCCAACCTCTCAATCATGCGATCCATACCTTCATAGATCTTCCCAATGCATGGATCCATGCCATTTGCAAGCCTCAACATGTGCATAATAGGATCAACCATTTGGTTGGTGCGATTGACCTCATCCCAAAAATCTCTATCAGAAACATATGCATTACATAACACAACAGTAGCAGTGGCAGCCCCAGTCCAATTTTCATACTCATCACTAGCAAATAGCTCCCCAATTGCACCTTTGCAATAGTGCAATCGACCAAACATAAGAAAGTTATATGCAAATCGTGTATCCGAGTATTTAAGAAGTTCTTTGTCACTTCTCTTGCAAAACTCAGCATGCAAGTACTGATGATTACATATAAATGTGATAATCTTGTTGCCTTTCGCAACAAGAGATGCAATCCATAGCAAGTCCCCAATATCCTTCAACAAGTTATTCAAGCAATGCGCCATGCATGGACTAAAGGTGATATGTGGATACATTGCCATTAAAATGTTTCCTGCTGCCCTGTTTGTAGGTTCACCATCTGCTACAAACTGCACTACATTTTCTGCCCCAACAGCCTGCACTGCCTCGCACCACTCGAATGCCAATACATCTGCACTCTTTCCAGTCTCTGAAGCATCATGACTACCAATGAAGTATACATCTCCACGAGAATATGCAACAACACCATGTATGGGCCTATGGCATGTCTCACTCCATCCATCTGCTATCAATGTCACTCCATTTCTTGCCCGTTGATTGCGAATATTTGCTGTTGCAATCTCTATGGCTACTTTCTCCTTTTGAAACAATGTAGTCCTGATAGTTTCTGATGAAGGGGGCTTATATGTGGGTCCATACTCTGCAATCTTTGTCACCATATTTAAAAAATAAGGTGACCTAACTGATTTGAATGCAATATGGTCATGGTAAAAAAAGCGTGCCACTACAACATCTAATTCCTCTTTTTTCTTTGGTTCCCATGAAGTGTGCAATGAACTCTGTTTAACACCACGACCTGTTGCCATTGATGGCCCACGAGAAGGCTGTGTAGCCACTAATCCTGGTGGTCTTCTGCATGAAGCACCATGCCCTGCTAGCCTTGGAGTCCATGTTGTTGGATCCACCGCTATATTTGGCGTCCTCCTGCCATGTGAATTCCCCATAGAAGTGGCTATGCGGTCAAGTAACTCCTGCCTTTTCTCAATTGATACATTGGTGCAAAAATGCACCTCTTTCCCCTCCTCATGTAGAAGATGGGCTCTCACTTTATCAGCCCCACTAATGCGAGCATAAGGGCAAAGTTTGCATTTCCAAGGGCGAGCCCCTCCACCTCTCAATGGCACCCCTACATCTACCTCATCCCACCATGACCAAGTAGTGCTTCAACTTCGTCCAGTTGTTGACGAAGTACCTGCTGAGGATGATGAAGATCCCATAGATGTCAATGCTGCCATCTATATAGAAGTAACAAATAATCAATAAACTTCAATGAAATTACAGAAAATTGCAGCCAACATTTCAACATCCATGTGTCAAAGTTCAATGAAATTGCAAAAATTTCAACCAAAGTTGAAAGTCCAATGAAACTGCAGAAATTTCGGCCAAAATTTCAACATGAGTATCAAGAATCTAGATTCCTTGGACCTCACCTAATCGCGGGCGGGAGTCAGGCCAAGCAATCAATAGAGGTGTACCACACGCGACGTAGGCGGGAGAGGCAGGTGGGAGAGTCAGGTGGGCAGAAGTAGGCACGGCCTTGGCGAGGTAGGTGTGGCAGGCGGAGCAGGTGAGTGAAGCGAGAGCAGGCGGAGCAACGGGCGACAGGCGGCAGAAGGCGGAGCAACAGGCAACAGGCGGGAGAAGGCAGGCGACAGGCAAGAGTCTGGAGAAGCTCGCGGGCGACAAGCGGAAGATGCAGGCGAATCGCAACTGTATACAAGTGGACAAGCGATAGGCGGCAGAGTAGCGGGTGACTTTTTTTTTTAATTATTATCTTGCTGGAACGGCCGTTCCAAACAAGGAACGAGTACAGGCAAGAACGGGTCAGGGAATGGAAGGAAACGTTTCGCCAGCGTTTCTCAGGCTCGTACCTCCCAAAACGCGTTAATCCGTTCCTATGCGCCAGAACGAGCGTTCCCTGTCTCTATGGCCACAACACAAATGGTGTAGATCAAACGAGACATCTGAGTACCAAAGCCCATAGTAGACATAAGTTCTCCAATGAAAGGCCAGTCTAAATAATCAAAAGCCTTTTCCAAGTCCACTTGAATCAATACCACCTCTTGATTAGAGTGCCTTGCATAGTCAATCGCCATTTGCACATTTAAGACATTATGCAGAATGTTTCGGCCCTTAATGAAACCATATTGAAGAGGATGCACAATGGCAAGAAGATACTTATGGAGCCGGTTCGCCATTACTTTGGAAAAGATTTTATACATAAAACCCATCGAAGAAATTGGTCGCCAATATTTCAACAGAGACAACGAAGGAACTTTTGGAAGCAGTTTGATAAGTCCTTTCCATGAGAAAGGCATGAACCCCGTTTCCCAAACCTGCTGAAACATAGTGGTCAATGGTTTCACCAGTCGGGTAGCAAAAACCTCAAAGAATTCATTCGTGAGACCATCCCAACCGGGACTTTTATCCTTGGGCAAGTGTAACAAGGGATCCATAACCTCCGCCTCACGAATCTGTCTCCAAAGTAGTTTGTATGTCATGTGGAACCTGATTCCGTACCAAATCATAGAAAACTGAGCGGGCATGAGTAATTTGGTCACAAAGTGAAGGAGTAAAACCAAGAAGGTCTAGAAAATAATTCCTGCACATATTCACAATAGTCTGAGGATCAATGACCATTTGACCTTCTACATCTTGTAGTCTAGTCATATTCTCTCGAGCAGGAGATACATGGAGAGCTCGAAAGAACTTATGAGTCTGACAAGCACTATCTTGCAAATTCTCAATCAAATTTTGCAGTTTGGCCTTCTAATAAGATTTCAACTAAAACTTTTTAATAAGATCAGCCAAAAGCATCACCAATGGCAACAGAAATACATCATCTGGAGTCTCCACCAGTAGAGAACAAACCAAAGCCAATAACTCCTCCGCTGCTTGTGGACGCCGCCGACAAAGAGAGGCATGATGGACACATACTGCCAAGCAACCTGCTACACATTAGAGAGCAATCGTTCAAAAGAAACATTGCCATCAGAGGAGAAGTCCAATAAAAATCTATCGATCAATTGCTCCATATAACCCTGAAAGTTTGAATGCTTCAAATAAAACGAGTTGAAACGCAAAGGGAGTCTATCCAGAAATTGCTTAAAAGATGCAATGGGTTGAACAAGAATCTCAAGCTGTAGAGGAAAATGGTCCGACAAGGCATATTGCTACAACACTTTCATTTCCAGCATCTCAGGAAGAAAAGCATCATCCTGCATGATGTACATGCGGTCCAACCGTGACCATGCAGTTGTATACTACGCAGGCTGAAAAGTAAACCCTGTAGAAGAAGAGTGTAGTTATGACTAGAGATCTTGCTTAAGTACGGCAAGAGCAAACGCATTCCACACACGGCTTTCCGTAGCATCCATCAACGAATGCTCTGATGTGGACTGCGAAGGATCAACACACATATTAAAATCCTGCACCAAAAAACCCTATCTACCAAGTGACAAGGAGGTCTGCAAAGTATTCCAAAGATCCCGCCAGATAAAGGGTCATTTGGAGCATAGAGCCCAAGCAACCATAAGATCTCTCCTTCAAATAGAACTTCAATCACCACAAAACGACCATGTACATCATTTTTAATAAGAACAAGGTGATATTTCTCATATACAATCATAAGCACACCAGAATAATGCATGGCATGTATCCCTGCATAAAACAAGCGAAACCCATGGCAATCCACAACTTTTCCTGCTTCACCGTGACTCTTGTGCTCAACAACACACAAGACATCCCACTGATTCTCATGCAATAAACTCCACATGGCATGTTGCTTATTGCGAGAACAAATGCCTCACACATTCCGCGTGGCTATCTTCATGTGTATTCAAAAAAAAACATCAGGAACAAGGCAAAGCTTGTCTCGATTTAACCTTTTCTGCTAGAATGTCAAGGACTCCCTCATCCAAAAAATCAGCTAACACGGCAAAAGAGTTCTGACGGCAAAATTTAGAGGTAGACGGTGTACACCATCCACTGTCTTGGGGATGGAACGGGGATAACGACGATCCCATGGGGTAATCACGTTACCTCTAGCATCAAAAGCCAACTTAGCAGATGGGCCCTTCGGACCATCCATATATACTTTCCTAGTGGGCTGATTGCTACATGAGTAGTGTACGCTGAAGACAACATGTCTTTCCTGCACATATAAGTATGCAAGGAATCTTGTGAAGCATTAGGCACAGTATCCGCCATACCAGCATCAAACCTTTTAACTTTTTTGGCACATACATCTACCTAATCATTGTCATGGAAATCCAAATTGGAAACATGTTGTTTGCCTTTATCCAAAACTGATGCCACGAGGCATATTACACGGTGAATTCCGTGCCACGGTGGATTCCGTGAGGTTTTATGGTGGATTCCGTAAACTTTGATTACCGGGGCTCATACACAAAGTGGATTCTTTGTGCGAGAATTCGATGGGAACGCCTATCCTTTTCGGGCGTTTCGTTAATTTAGTGTGTACATGGGTGATTCCATAGCGGGTGATTCCGCAAAATACATATTAAATTAATAAACGTTTATGAGTTTAGAGTGCGCACTCCTGATAAATTAAGGTTAGGATTGATTTCTAACCAATTGATTTATTTATGTAGCTGAAGACTGCTAGGTATTCACTTTTGTCGGTTTAATTGTATTATTTTACTAACGATTGTGAATGCTTCAGTTAATGTGTAGAGATAGCAGTAGTGGAGGAGGAAAGCATTGGAGGATACCGTGTATTCGAGTTATCATCTTTATTTTGATGGGCGCATACCTTAGGCATGGCGCCTATATTTTGTCGCGCCTATTTATCAAGGCGTTGGATATTTATTTATTATTTTTGTATGCGTATAGACGCACGATTATGATATTTGTATTTGGACATTGTATTGGGTATGCCTGACTCCTTGGGCGCCCACACATTAGCTTTATTTCTATTTGGCACTAAAGCAAACTCAAAAGCCAAAAGCGTGCTATTTAATAATTTGGGCTATTATTTGAGCTTGAAGATGATTAATACATAAAATACATGCTTTGTGGAGCGCTCACACAAGGCATGGGGGGAGATTGTACCCAATTGGTCTCTTGTTCATGTCGTGCATGCTTTCTACTTTCAGTTTTGTGCAAAAAGTAGAGTTCTTTTGTTCTTGGGGACCTTCTGATGCTCACTACGTGTGCTTACGGCATCCGATCTGTGCACCAAAAACTTTAGGTGGCTGGGTCACATCCTGTGACAGAGCATCAGCAGCATATCTTCCATGGAAGGCAAAACATGCTCAGCATCTGAAGTCAGTTGCTTCGCTGGACATTCGGCCATAAAATGCCCCAATTTTCCACACAAAAAACAATGCCGTGCAAAGTTCCCCCATTTCAAATGAAAGTGCAAAGGATGCATGCCAGAGCAATTAAGACCTAACCAAGCAGGCCTTTTCCGAGCAGCGTCCCATAACATACACAAACAGTAACGATTCGTGTCCCTGAGGCTCGGGGGAACCAAAACAGTACCCACAACGGCCATGGCATCCTTTAACAATGGCCAATAGACAGCCGGACAGTTTTCCACTTCAACCCACACTGGGCATTCGTGTTGAAGCAAGCGCTGAAAATTTGCCATTCGGCGCCATGGCACAACATGGACCAAACAGCAATCAAAGAACAATGGCAGTTTAGTCAGCAGATCCGCACAATGCTTCTCGGATTTCAACAACACCTCATGAAAGCCTCGGGGCCCAACAAAAATCTCTTCAACACACTCCCCTTGTAGTAGACTTTACAGCCACTGGCGAATATAGGAAAGCACTGGGATCCTACCAATGAAGAAGAGTATAACAGCACATTCATAAAACACTGAGAATGAGCGCAAAAGATTTTTAGAATCCACAGTGGCTTCCAGAACATCTTCAGTTTCAGAGTCAGAAAACGCTTCATGATTATGTTGAACATAATCACCAAGCAAAGTGTTGGCAAACTCCAACAAATGCTCCCAGTCAACATCCTGAGAATCCACAGAATCAGAAGCAACCTGAGCATAAGAGTGTTCCTGATGATCCATTGTATCTTCCGAAGTATGCTTGGTGCGTTTGCCCGCAGGCTGGAAGTCAGGACCAGGTGGCATCTCCTCTGTGCAAGGAACCATATCCTTTGGTTCCTCTGTTTCGGAATCCGGACCAAGGGCTGCCACCGTTTGGTCAATAAAGTCCATGTCCAGACCAGCCATGTTGTATCACCACTTTAATAACTCTCTCTCTCTTTTTTTCAACTCTCTCTCTCTCTCTTTCTCTCTCTCTCTTTTTCATAAAAGGTAATTGTATTAATTACAAAAAAGTTACAAGTTTACATGATTACAAGATACACGATGGCTCTACCCCATCGTGTGTAAAGAACACACTGTCTCTGTACAAGAACCAGACGATCAAAGAGTTACAAAGTCATGGCAAAGACGCAGAGGAAATTGCCATATGCCAGGGACGTAAGTCCTCCCGAGAGAGCATGTCAGAGTGCCCGAGAAGATCTATTTGCTAATACAAGAGACCTTTAAGCCTAGCAATATGCCGCTGAACATTATAGGCGGAATCAAAAAGAAAAGCATTCCGAATGGTCCAGTTATGCCAACAGCCCCAATATCGAAGAAAGTGAAACACGATCTTCATATGTGGCTGTGTCGATGTGGGGTATTTGGGCTGCACAAAAACCCAATCAAACGGGCGTAGCGAGAAACCAACCACCGCTCACCAAATGGCTGACAAGAATGACCAGATTTTCTTAGCGATGGGGCAAGAAATAAATCGGAGACGGGCAGATTCCACACTGGTGGTGCAAAAGAAACAGTTGCCGTTGGAGATTCGACGCTTGGAAAGAGCTGAAGCAAGCGGAAGACCACCAATCATCATCCTCCAAAGAAAGACCTTATATTTGAAGGGTGTCTTGTTCAACCAGCCCTCCATCGCAGTTGCCCTCCACCATGACCGGGATTTATGCAATCCCCATAGAGTATTAGCTTTAGTAACCAGCCATTGATGATCTTTAATCATAAGATGATACACTTGGTTAGCTGAAGCCTTATCTAAATGCAGCCTGCCTGCAAAGTCCCAGTCCTGCCAGGGACGATCCGAAGCAAGGGCAAGAAAGGGTTGTCTGCTCTGGAGCACCATCAAAAGTTGTTCCCATAAATGCCTGTAACCATGAGGGATCCTCAAAAGCCTCCTGGCTGTACAAAAGGATATCAACACATTGCGACTGGTAAGGGTGGCATCCGCGACTGAGGTTAAGCCCAAACGTACCATGCGGTTGAATTTTGGTCAAAGCTCATGTTTACCTTCCCACGAAAGTAACCGTGAGACTGCCAACAATTCCAATTGAAAAGAATTAGTAGCCAAGCGATCCTCCGCTAGATGCCACTGAGCCTTCCGAAGGACCAGTCTCCAAGAACATACCAAATGGGCAAGCAGAGATGAAGGACTAGAGAACCGAGAATTCGCATTAAGAACATGCCACCAAGAACTCCGGATTTGGGTATTTCCATGCAGAAGTCTGTGATCCTCAAGAAAATAACGGGCTATAACGACCCATGGGTGATGATCCGAGCACATGGCGCAGAAAAGAGACCAACGGAGTGCCAGCATATGAGTTCGGGCATCTAAAATCGCCCCTCCACCCATGCGTTTGGGGGTGCACGCATGCGACCAAGAAATCCAGGAAATGCTTGCATGCAAGGAATCCTTCTTCCACAACATGAAACGAATAGACTGAGTAAGAGCATTCAGTGTAGTAGTAGTCCAGGGTAGCAATGGCAAGAAATATGTGAGCATTGGCAACATAATTGTCTGGGCTACTTTGAGGCGAACATGGAAGGGCCAAGCCTGAGACTTCCAATACAGAAACTTAGCCGCCAGCTTGTGTGAAATCCACTGTAGTAGCTGCTTTGGGGGAACATCAACACCCAAAGGGTACCCAAGATGCCTGACAATGGAGCCATGGGGAATAACCATACCCTGCCAGTCCAATGACTGCAAGTCCGACTCCGTGCAGCCGAGAATGGCTGATTTCAAAGTATTGATGCGAAGACCGGAAGCCTGACCAAAGAGAGCCCAATCATCTAGTGCTTTACGAAGGTTATCCTTGTCCGCACGCAGAATCATAAAGCTATCATCAGCCAAGGATTGACTAATGAAGTGCTGTCCAGAAGGAAGCGACAATCCAGCCAACTGAGTAGAAGCTGCCATATGAGATAACATCGAAAGAACTGGATGAGTTGCAAGGGCAAAGAAGAGAGGACTCAAAGGGCACCCCTGTCTGACAGAGCGAGCAAGGACAAATGGCTTGGTAACACCTCCATTCAGCATGACTCGTGAGGACGCCGCAGCACTGATGGTGTAAATCAGACGAGACATCCGAGCACCAAAGCCCATAGCAAACATAAGTTCTACAATGAAAGACCAGTCGAGATAATCAAAAGCCTTTTCCAGGTCCAATTGAATCAGTACGACCTCCTGATTAGAATGCCTTGCATAATCAATCGCCAATTGCGCATTTAATACATTGTGCAAAATGTTTCGACCCTTAATGAAACCATATTGGAGAGGATGCACAATGGCAGGAAGATGCTTATGGAGCCAATTCGCCATAACTTTGGAAAAGATTTTATACATAGAATCCATCAAAGAGATTTGGCACCAATGTGTCAACATAGACGGCGAAGGAACTTTTGGAAGCAGTTTAATAAGTCCTTCTTTCCATGAGGCAAGCATGATCCCCGTTTCCCACACCTGCTGAAATAAAGCCGTCAATGGTTTCGCCAGTTGGGTAGCAAAAACCTCAAAGAACTCATTGGTGAGACCATCCCAACCAAGACTTTTATCCTTGGGCAAGTGTAACAAAACATCCATAACCTCCGCCTCACCAATATCTGACTCCATAGAAGCTTGCATGTCCTGCGGAACCTGATTGCGGACCATATCATAAAAAACTAAACAGGCATGAGTAATTTGGCCTGAAGGTGAAGAAGTGCAACCAAGAAGGTCGAGGAAATAATTCCTACACATATTTACAATAGTCTGCGGATCATGGACCATTTGACCTTCTGCATCCTGGAGTCTAGTCATATTCTCTCGAGCAGGAGAAGCATGGAGAGCTCGAAAGAACTTATGAGTCTGACAAGCACTATCTTGCAAAGTCTCCGTTAGATGTTGCAATTTGGCCTGCTGATAAGATTTCAAGTGAAACTCTTTAATAAGATCAGCCACACGCATTGCCAGGGACAGCAAAATTCATCATCTGGAGTGTCCACCAACAGAGAACGAACCAAAGCCAGCAAGTCCTCCGCTGCTTGTCGACGCCACTGACAAAGAGAGGCATGATGGATCCCATACTGCCGAGCAACCCGCTGCACATTAGAGAGCAATTGTTCAAACGAAGTAGTGCCTTGAGAGGATAAGTCCAATAAGAAACTATCAATCAATTGCTGCATATAGCCCTGAAAGATTGCATGCTTCAAATAAGACAAGTTGAAACTAAAGGAAGTCTCTCCAGAAATTGCTTAAAAGGTGCAATGGGTTGTGTAAGCAGCTCAAGCTGTAGAGGGAAATGGTCCAACAAGGCATATTGCTGCAACACTTTCGTTTCGAGCATCTCAAGAAGGAAATCATTTTGCATGACGTATATGCGGTCCAACCGCGACCGTGTTGTTGCATACTAGGCAGAATAGCGCTCCTCTCCCTCTCTCTCTCTCTTTTTTTTTTCGTAAAAGGTAATTGTATTAATTACGAAAAAAATACAAGATTACTTGATTACAAGATACATGACGACAATCCAAGCCATCATGTGAAGAGGTTCTAAGTACTACAAGTTACAATGTCATGGCAAGGATGCGGAGGAAATTGCCATATGCCAGGAAGGGAAATCCTCCCTCTCTCTCTCTCTCTCTCTCTCTCTCTCTCTCTCTCTCTCTCTCTCTCTTTTTTTTCGTAAAAGGTAATTGTATTAATTACGAAAAAAATACAAGATTACTGGATTACAAGATACATGATGACAGAAAGCCATCATGTGAAGAGGTTTTCTCTTTCTCTCTCTCTCTCTTTTTTCTGATTACAAGATACACAAGGGCCCTAGGCCAACGTGTGGGGAAGCCCCGTAGTAATGCACTGAAAAGGTTACACCAATCATGGCAACGACCCAGAGGCAATCGCCATATGCCACGGATGCAAATCCTCCCGAGGGAGCAAGTCTGAGTGTCGGATGATATCTAGCTGCCAATGCAAGAGTCCTTTCAGCCTAGCAATATATCGGGGTACATTAGAGGCCGAATCAAAGAGAAAAGCATTGCGCGTGGTCCAAATGTGCCAGCATCCCCAATATCTGAAAAAGTGAAATAAGATCTTCTCATGCAACTGTGGCGGTGCGGGATACTTCGGGCGCACAAAAACCCAGTCGAAAGGAGTTAGCGAGGATCCCACCACCGCGCGCCAAATGTGCGACAAGAGTGACCAGATATTCTTGGCGAGCGGGCAAGAGAGAAAACGATGTCGGGCCGATTCCGCCGGTGTGGTACAGAAGAAACAATTGCCATTCGAGATGCGACGCTTGGCAAGGGCCGAGGCCAGAGGAAGACCACCAATCATCACCCGCCAAAGAAAAACCTTGCATTTGAAAGGTGTCTTATTTAGCCAGCCCTCCATCAGCGTTTTGTGCCACCATGACAGCGATTTCCGCAGTCCCCAAACAGTGTTAGCTTTCTCTCCCAGCCATTGGTGATCTTGAACAAGAAGATGATACACCTGATTAGTGGAGGCCTTTTCCAGACTCAGGGCTCTCTCTCTCTCTCTCTCTCTCTCTCTCTCTCTCTCTCTCTCTCTCTCTCTCTCTCTCTCTCTCTCTCTCTCTCTCTCTCCGTAATGGATCTCTCTCTCTTTGTCGTATTCGGTCAAATCTTCCGGTTGTGCTATCTTTTTAGCGATTAAATGGCAAAATTTGAGTTGCTGTACTCAGATACCGTACATGCTTCCGAACAGAACAATCCTGACTCGGGCGCTGGCCTGTCATGTATTAGTGTGTTCTCTCTCTCCGATTCGTCATGTTTACCCTGTTCCGAGTCATCGCCAACATTCATCATGGATGCACCGATTCACATGCCTACTCGGACGCAATGATTCGATCTAGCTTTCGCGCCAAACCCTAAATCTTTGATGCCGTTCTTGCTATGCAACCTGTAAAATGATTCACACCCTCTTTTTTTTTCATAAAAGGTAATTGTATTAATTACGAAAAAAGGTACAAGTTTACATGATTACACGATACACGATGGCTCTAAGCCATCACGTGATATCTCTCTGGCTCTCTAAATCCCTAAACTCCAAAAGACTTACAAAAAGTTATGGCAATGACGCAAAGGAAATTGCCATATGCCAGGGAAGCAAGTCCTACCGAGGAAGTAAGTCAGAGTGCCGAATGAGACCTATCTGCCAATGCAAAAGGCCTTTAAGCGAACATTGTAGGCTGAATCAAAAAGAAAAGCATTCTGAATGGTCCAATTGTGCCAACAGCCCCAGTATGTAAGAAAGTGAAACAAGATCTTCATATGTGACGAAGCCGGTGTGGGGTATTAGGGCCACGCAAAAGCCCAGTCAAAAGGGCTGAGCCCGAAACCAGCAACTACTCTCCACACTGCCGACAAGAGTGACCAGACTTTCTTAGCAAGAAGGCAAGAAATAAATCAATGACGGGCCGATTCCACACCAGTGGTGCAAAAGAAACAATTGCCGTTGGAGATTTGACGCTTGGAAAGGGCTGAAGCAAGAGGAAGACCACCGATCATCACCCTCCAAAGAAAGACCTTCCATTTGAAAGGTGTCTTGTTCATCTAGCCCTCCATCACAGTTGCCTTCCACCAAGACTGAGATTTACGCAATCCCCATATAGTATTGGCTTTAGTAGCCATCCATTGACGATCTCTAATCAGCAGATGATACACCTGGTTAGCTGAGGCCTTTTCCAAATTCAGGCAACCTGCAAGGTTCTAGTCCTGCCAGGGATGATCCGACGCAAGGACAGGAAAGGGCTGTTTGCTCCGGAGCACCATCAAGAGCTGTCCCCATAAATCACGGTATCCACGAGGGATTCTGAAACGCCTTCTGGCGGTACGAAACGATATCCAGACATTGCGACTAGCAAGGGTGGCATCTGCAAACTGAAGTCAAGCCCAAACGTGCCATACGATTAAATTTTGGTATTTTGCCTTCCCAAGAAAGTAATCGCAAGGCTGCCAACAATTCCTCTTGAAAAGAGTTAGTAGCTAACCGATGCTCGGCTGGATGCCATTGAGCCTTCTGGAGAACCACTTTCCAAGAACATACCAAGTGAGCAAGCAGGGATGATGACGGACTAGAAAACCGAGAGTCTGCATTAAGCACATGCCACTAGGAGCTCTGAATTTGAGTATTACCATGCACAAGCCCATGATGCTCAAGAAAATAACGGGCTATCAAGACCCACAGGTGATGATCCAAACACATGGCACCAAAAAGAGACCAACAGAGTGTCAGGATATGAGTTTCGGCATCCAAAATAGCCCCACCACCCATGCGTTTGGGGGTACATGCATGCGTCCAAGTGATCCATGAAATACCTGCATGTAAAGAGTCCTTCCATAACATGAATTGAATGCACTGAGTAAGAGCATTCAATGTAGTAGTAGTCCAAAGAAGCAATGGTAAGAAATATGAGAGCATTGGCAGCATAATCGTCTGAGCCACTTTGAGGCGAACATGGAAAGGCCAACCCTGGGACTTCCAATACAGAAACTTAGCTGTCAGTTTCTGCGAAATCCACTCTCGTAGTTGCTTCGGCCGAACATCACACCCAAAGGATACCCAAGATGCTTGACAATGAAACCACGGGGAAGAACCGTTCCCTGCCAATCCAATGACTACAAATCTGACTCCGTACAACTGAGAATGGCTGATTTCATAGCATTGATACGAAGACCAGAAGCGTGCCCAAAGAGAGTCCAAACCTCTAATGCTTTGCCAAGATTATCCTTATCCACACGCAAAATCATAAAGCTGTCATCAGCCAGGGATTGACTAATGAAGTGGTGTCCAAAAGGAAGAGACAATCCAGCCAACTGAGTAGAAGCTGCCATATGAGATAACATTGAAAGCACCAGATGAGTCGCAAGGGCAAAAAAGAGCGGACTCAAAGGGCAACCCTGTCTCACAGAGCGTGCAACGACAAAAGGCTCGGTAACACCACCATTCAGCATAACTCGCGAAGATGCCGCAATACTAATGGTGTAAATCAAACGAGCCATCCGAGTACCAAAGCCCATAGTAGACATAAGGTCTGCAATGAAGGGCCAGTCTAAATAATCAAACGCCTTTTCCAGGTCCAATTGAATCAATACCACCTCCTGATTAGAGTGCCTCGCATAGTCAATAGCCAGTTGCACATTCAAGACATTATGCAAAATGTTTTGGCCCTTAATAAAACCATATTGAAGAGGATGCACAATGGCAGGAAGGTGCTTATGGAGCCGATTCGCCATTACTTTGGAAAAGATTTTATACAGAGAACCCATCAAGGAAATTGGTCGCCAATGTGTCAACATTGACGGCGAAGGAAGTTTTGGAAGCAGTTTGATAAGTCCTTTCCATGAGGAAGGCATGAACCCCGTTTCCGAAACCTACTGAAACATAGCCGTCAATGGTTTCACCAGACTGGTAGCAAAGACCTCAAAGAATTCATTGGTGAGACCATCCCAGCCGGGACTTTTATCCTTAGGCAAATGTAACAAAATATCCATAACCTCTGCCTCAGAAATATCTGTCTCCAGAGTAGTTTGCATGTCATGTGGAACCTGATTGCGAACCAAATCATAGAAGACTGAGCGAGCATGAGTAGTTTGGTCCGAAGATAAAGCAGTAGAACCAAGAAGGTCTACAAAATAATTCCTGCACATATTCAAGATAGTCTAAGGATCAGTGACCATACGACCTTCTGCATTCTGGAGTCTAGTCATATTCTCTCGAGCGGAAGATGCATGAAGAGCACGAAAGAATTTATGAGTTTGACAAGCACTATCTTGCAAATTCTCTGTCAAACTTTGCAATTTGACCTGTTGGTAAGATTTCAACTGAAACTTTTTAAGAAGATCAACCAAACGCATAGCCAATGGCAGCAGAAATACATCATCTGGAGTCTCCACGAGTAGAGAACGAACCAAAACCAGCAATTTCTCCACAACATGTTGATGCCGCCGACAAAGAGCGGCATGATGGATCCCATACTACCGTGCAACCCGCTACACATTAGAGAGCAATCGTTGAAAAGAAGCATTGCCTTCAGACGGGAAGTCCAATAAAAATCTATCAATCAATTGTTGCATATAATCCTGAAAGATTGAATGCTTCAAATAGGACGAGTTGAAACGCAGAGGGAGTCTATCCTAAAATTGCTTAAAAGGTGCAATGGGTTGTGCAAGCATTTCAAGCTGTAGAGGAAAATGGTCCGACAGGGCATCTTGCTGCAACACTTTCATTTCCAGGATCTCAGGGAGAAAAGCATCATCCTACATGATGTACATGCAGTCCAACCGCAACCATGTAGATGTATACTGCGCCGAATCAAAAGTAAATCATGTCGAAGAAGGGTGTAGCCATGACTAAAGATCTTGCTGAAGTGCGGCAAGAGCAAATGCATTCCACACACGGCTTTCCGGAGTATCCATCACCGAATGCTCTGATAGGGACTGCGAAGGATCAACACACATATTAAAATCCCCCATCAAGAAACCCGTCTGCCAAGTGACAAGCAGGTCTTCAAAGTATTCCAAAGATCCCAGCGGGATAAAGGGTCATTTGGAGCATAGAGCCCAAGTAACCATAAGATCTCTCCTTCAAATAAAACTTCAATCACCACAAAACGACCATGTACATCATTTTTTATAAGAACAGGTTTATATTTCTCATGGACAATCATAAGCACACCAAAATAATGCATGGCATGAGTCCCTGCATAAAACAAGCGAAAGCCATGGCAATCCACAACTTTTCCTGCTTCACCGTGACTCTTGTGCTCAACAGCACACAAGACGTCCCACTGATTCTCGTGCAATAAACTCCACATGGCATGCTGCTTATTGCAAGATCAAATGCCTCGCACATTCCACGTGGCTATCTTCATGTATATTCAAAAAGAAGATCAGGAACGAGGCAACACTTGCCTCGATTTAACCTTCTCTGCAAGAATGTCAATGACTCCCTCATCCAAGAAATCAGCCAACATGGCAAAAGAGTTCCGACGGGCAGATTTAGAGGTAGACGGTATATCCACTCACTTGGGGATGGAACGGGGATAATGCTGATCCCATGGGGTAATCACATTACCTCTAGCATCGAAAGCCAACTTAGCAGGTGGGCCCTTCGGACCATCCAAATATACTTTCCTCGTGAGTGGATTGTAAGGAACAGAAGAAACCCTAGCATGAGAAGGGGGCTCTGACGACAACATGTCTTTCCTGCGCGTATAAGTACGCAAGGAATCTTGAGAAGCATTAGGCACAGTATCCGCCATGCCAGCATCAAACCTTTTATCTTTTTTGGCACATATATCCACCCAATCATTACCACCGGAATCCAGGCCCGAAACATGTTGTTTGCCTTTATCCAAAACTTTAGGGACCTGGGTCGCATCCTGCGACGGAGCATCAAGCACCATATCTTCCCTGGTAGGCAAAACAGGCTCCGTATCTGAAGTCTGTTGCTTTTCTAGACATTCAGTCATAAAATGCCCCAATTTACCACACGAAAAACAGTGGCCTGCAAAGTTACCTCATTTCAGTCGAAAGTGCAAAGGATGCATACCAGAGCAGTTAAGACATAACCAAGCAAGCCTTTTCCGAGCCGTGTCCCATAACATACACAAACGGTTACGATTTGTAGCCCTTAGGCTCCGGGGGACCAAAACTGTGCCCACAACGGCCATGGCATCCTTTAATAGTGGCCAATAGATAGCCGAACAGTTTTCCACCTCAACCCACACTAGGCATTCATGTTGAAGCAAGCGCTGAAAATCTGCCATTGGGCGCCATGGTACAACATGGACCAAATGGCGATCAAGGAACAGTGGCAGTTGAGACAGCAGATCAACACGATGCTTCTCAGATTTCAACAACACCTCATAAAAGCCTCGAGGCCCAACAAAAATCTCGTCAACACACTCCCCTTGTAGTAGACTTTGCAGCCACTGGCAAATATGAGCAAGCACTGGAATCCTGCCAATGAAGAAGAGTATAATAGCACGTTCATAAAACACAAAGAAGGAGCGCAGGACATTTTTCCGGTCCACAGTAGCTTCCAGAACATCTTCAATTCCAGAGTCGGAAAACGCTTCATGATTATGTTGAACATAATCGCCAAGCAGAGTGTGATGTCCATGATGAACATCATTTTTTTGTGCAAGCTTATCCTGTATTTCTTAGATAGCCTTAACATTACTTCTAGGCATATTGAGACAAAGTTTTTAGATGATGATTCAGCTTCTACATAGATCAAGAGCAAAACATGGGAGGAGAGTTGTGGAGTTTTTGACCACTTGTGTAGCAAACTCCAACAAATGCTCCCAATCAACATCGCGAGAATCCACAGAATCAGAACCAACCTACGGATAAGAACGTTCCTGATGATCCATTGTCTCTTCCGAAGTATGCTTGGTGCGTTTGCCCGCAGGCTAGAAGTCAGGACCAGGGGGCATCTCCTCCGTACAAGGAACCATATCCTCTGGTTCCTCTGTATCAGAATCCGGACCAAGGGCTGCCACCGTTTGGTCGAGAAAGGCCATATCCAAACCAGCCACATTGTATCACCACTTGTGCAGGTTGGATGCTGAACCAAAAGCTCACAGAAGACAGAAACAGCACAGACCTCCCTCTCTCTCTCTCTTTCTCTCACTGTGTGTCTGCTGTATCACAGATCTTTGTCTGCTGTGATAGAAATCTGCACCTCTGTCCAGCCAGAAAGTCTCTACACAGGTCGAAGGTCCAGTAGCAGAGCAGCTATGTTGGCGGTATAATCCCAAGGCAGATCGACTGCTGGATGCAGAGCAGAGCAGCAACACAGAACCAGGGCAAAAGGAATAGCAGACGTGCAGGAGCAGAAATGAGATTAGAGCCACCGTCTGACTTGCCTGCAGGTCGTTGGCTCTCACTCGCTCTCTCTCTCTCTCTCTCTCTCTCTGTGAGTACTTACAAGTCGACGTGCAGAAGCAGGGACCTGCGATGACTTGTTTTGACTACGCATAGGAAGATAGGGCGAAGTTCGACGGCTTGAACAGGAGGAGAGACAAGACGCAGGTCGAGGTCGAGCGTGTCGCAGTCCTCAGTTGTCGACGTAACAGGAACAGGGGCATGGCAGCTTCGGATCGAGCTCCATCACGTTAGTGTCTCACGTTCAAACACCTCTCTCTCTCTCTCTCTCTCTCTCTCTCTCTCTCTCTCTCTCTCCCAACTTCCAAGATGAGTATGCAATTTTAAGAGCATCCCTTCCCCCCTCCCCTCTCTCTCTCTCCCCTTCCTCAAACTGCCAAGCTTCCTCAAACTGCCAAACGCACATTAACATTTCATGCTACAGTGACAGTTTATGTGAGATTGATAGTTCTATGCTACATTGACAGTTCATGCTACAGTCATATCTTATTATGCAGTCACATTGACAGTCTATGATATACCGACAGTTCATGCTATAGTGATAGTTTATGTTACTAGTTTACTACTCTACTCAAACTGTAAACAGTTTTATGCTATAGCACATACTATAATCATGATAGAAGAAACTGACAATGAAGGAATCACAAAACCAACCATGGAGACAATGTTTCATACACCGCCAAAGAACACGAGATACAAAACCTATGGGCGTAAAACCCAAGATTGAAATGTCTCTCCAGGGTCGAGTAGATATGGGAAGCCATCCCGCAAAATTAATGAAACACTATATGAGGAGATGTTGACCATACTCCGTGCTGAAATACGTACCATGAGGAAGGAAATGGAAAAGGATATACAAGAGCGAGTTCGAGCTAAAATGATCTCTAGTCTACAAGAAAGACTCATGGCAAAGAAAGACTCAATGATCTCTAGTCTACAAGAAGAACTAGAGGAATGCAAAAAGAAACTGGACGCACAAAAGGAACCACAAACCACACCGGAACTACAAAAAGAAATGGATGTTTTAAAAAAGGATATGCACACCTATGCAAGTGTGGTGGAAGGCACCCAAAAGAAAATGGAGAATGTTAAGAATACCGTCAAAGAAAATACAGAATGGATAGATGTGGCAAAAAAGAACAAAGGAATGCATGGCAACAAAGTGGAAGTTATGAATGCCACCTTGGAAGAAGAGGCAAAAAGACAGGCACGCGCACTCCACGTAACAGTGGTTGGACTAGATGAGAAAAGCTCCCCAATTGAAGATGTTATATCTCTTGCCACCAAAATTGGGGCTACAGATGTACCCATCATTGGGGCTTGGCGAGTCGGGAAAGCTGACACAAAAACAAAAGTCCTCATCTTGAAGTTTGGAGACTTGGAAAAGAAGAGAGCCTTCCTCTCCAAGAGGATCGCTCTCAAAGGAGAAAAGATCTACCTAGATGAAGATCTCACCCTAGCCCAGTTAGCCCACAGGAGGGAAAATATGCCACGTGTTCTAGAGGCACGGAAAGCAGGTAAATGGGCTGTATACAGAGATGGAAGAGTCATCATCACAGAGAAAAGGACGGCATGACGGTGCGCGGCCTATGAGACCCTGAAGTTCACACTGTGGAATTGCAATGGCTCCCTTAAGACAAATGCAAGTTATTTTGAGGATACTTTCAAAGGGATAGATATTGCTATGTATACTGAGACACATCAATGTAAAGACAGCCGTCTACCTGATGTATATGGATATAGATGGAAAAGTGTATATCGCCCTCAGCCTAGGCTACCTGGAGGGACGAGGGGATCAGGAGGTGTGGCAATTCTATTTAGAGAAGAGCTCCGACATACAGTCCAAGTGGTACATAGAGATGTAGAGGCAAGATACATGTGGATCAAGTTACGTACAAGCAGAACTCGAGACATGTATATTGCCATATGCTATTTTCCCCCTGCATACTCTAAGTTTGCCCCTAAAGAGGCATCCCCGTATACACCACTATATAAGGACATAATGGGATACATGAGAATTGGGGACGTTCTACTAGCAGGAGACTTTAATGCACGCGCAGGAAACAACCAATCTGCTTTCTTTGACACTAGTGATGAGATGTTCAGAGATATTGCATTAGATGAAGTGGGATTAGTTAGATCAGCCCAAGATAGAGAGATAACAGAATATGGAACACACCTACCGGCATTGGGAAGTGCACATGGTTTGGCCATCCTTAACGGGCTACCACAGTGGCCAAGATCTAATGGCTTCACATGTTGGAATAACAAGAAAGGGTCAAGCACAATGGACTATTTGATTGGATCACCCAACTTGCGACCTGACATAAAAAGCTTTGAAATCTCAAACAAACCAATTGGATTAGTAGCAAACCATGCTATTCTAGCTTTCACAATGCAATATGGGCATATACACGAAGCACAACCACACATACCAAAATTACCACGCTATGATTTTGTGGAAGCGACCTCACACATATACAACACTACTATGCGAGATGCATTGAGGGAGCTAGACACACAGGCCTCTCTAGATGAGGTTACAGGACAGTTGGCCGAGATAATACACACTTCAGCAGCATACGCTTTCCCACACACTACACCGTCAGATAAACCTCCACGAGGTAATGCCCCACAGAATGGTTGGTATGATGATGAGTGCAAAGAGACACGAGCACATTTTCAGCGAGAGATGGCACTTGACATATGTACACATAAGCATGCTCGAACACTCTTCAGACGGTTGGTACGCAAAAAGAAGCGAGAATACCTGAGCAGACTAGAAACAGAAATGTATTCCATGTTCTTGGGGCAGGACAGCAAGAGAGCATGGAAAAAGATGCACGAGAACTAGCCACCCCTACAAATTACTAGACCGGATGATTGGCATGGATATGCTTGCACACTCTATGATATTCCTAGCAAGAGCCTATGCCACTCCCCTCAACCTCGAGACCAGCAAATTGCAGATTTTTCACAGAAAAAAAAGTGAGGAATGCCATATGGAAACTGAAAAATGGAAGAGCCCAAGATCATGATGGTTTAGTGGCTGAACACTTCACGCATGCCTGTGATATTCTGGCACCAACACTGGCTCACATCTTTAATAGGGCAGTTTGTGAGGAATTTCCAACCTGTTGGTCAGACCATATTATTGTGCCGCTCTTTAAGAGTGGAGACCCCGCGCGACCTAGTAACTACCGAACTATCATGATTGGACACATGCTGGCCAAGATATATGGCTCTATCATGGAACAAGCATTGAGTGAATGGGCCGAGATGCATGGCCTGAGATCAAAAGGCCAGGCTGGCTTCAGGAGGGGATATACAACTCTAGACCATATCTTTACACTGAGGGTAATCATCGAAGAAGGCAAGGCATTCAAGAAAAAGATCTATTGTTGTTTTGTGGACTTTCGCAAGGCCTTTGACACAGTGCCACGTGCTAGACTCATGAGAAGAACGCAAAACATTGATGTGCCTGTAGAGATACAGTGGAGTATCTATGCCTTGTATGAGACAGTGATAGGCAGAGTATGAACACCTGAGGGCATCTCAGATATAGTCAATAGCACCATTGGGGTGAAACAAGGCTGTCCACTTTCACCAACACTATTTGGGCTGTATATAGATGAAATTTCAGAATATGTGGATAGGACTAGTGGGGCCGGAGCCAGCCTAGCTGGAGTGATGATACCATTACTGCTTTATGCCGATGATATTGTACTTATATCTGACTCACCTGAGGGACTAAATAGACACTTGGATGCATTATCAGCTTTTTGCAGAGATAGAGATCTTAAGGTGAGCCTTGGGAAAACTAAAGTTATGGTATTTAACACTTCAGCTGCATGGGTGACAAGAGCTGAGCACCAGTTTACTTTTGATGGAGAGCCAGTGGAGATGGTTAGGCAGTATGTCTATTTGGGGGTCACATTGAAGGGACCATGATTCTCTTGGAGAGAGACATTAGAGGCTCGTTTGGCAGAAGCATATGCAGCCTTAGGTGCATTGGAGAGGCAATGTGCTCACATACAATTTCATGAGCCTCGCACCAAACTATGGCTTTTTAACACCCTGGTTACACCCACACTCCTATATGGGGCAGCTATTTGGGGTCCGAGTCTCTTTCACACGAGGAGACAGCCTTTGGGAGACCAGGATGGACCAAAGAAGAAATACTATGATGGATGGGAGCATATGGAAAGACCACTGGTCATGATGATCTCACGTATGATACGAGCGAAGAGCTCGACCCCACATGAGATTATGAGAGCTGAGTTGGGAGCATCACCCATGGTGGCTGAGGCCTTGGTCCAGGCAGTGACTTTCATACATAGACTATGGGAGCTCCCCCAAGATAGATACCCACGGCTAGCCCTAGCCTCTTCTAGACAACTAGCAGCAGACAGTGACAGACACTGTTGGTATGCTCAGATGAGTACATGGATGAGTCTACATGGACTGCAGATTGACAGACTACCCCCCTTTGACTATAGCCTGGATTGCCCTACACTTGACCTAAGCCGATCAAAGCTAAACCATGTGATCAGAGCAGACATACTAAAGTTAGATACGGAGAAGACCTGGATCCGACCCCCCTCCCCCCATGGCACGAGGATGGCACACTACCAGACCCACTTCCTTCAGGTATCTGAGGATGGTTTCATCACCCGACCCAATTACATGGACACACAGCTGCCTCATGGACTACGCACAGTTATTGGTCAGATCCGCACCTCATCCCACCACCTGAGGATTGAGACAAGCAGATGGGAGGGTATACAAACAGAAGAACACATATGCCCACTATGCGACAGAGAGCCAGAGACAGAGGAACACTACATCTGCCGATGCACTGTATATTATGACATACGAGGTAGATACCACTGTCTGTTTCGAGAGGGTTTTGGACCCTTGAGACGGATCATGCAATTTGAGGATCAGAGATGCTTGGGATTTTTCCTCTTGGAGCTCCAAAGGCGCAGAGCAACAATTCTATGGAGTAGGAGGCCCCCACAGCTCGGCTCACATAGACAGAGAGCAGTCACTGACTTTTTCACTGATACACGATAGAGTATGGCAGATACCACTACTACTACCACACAGCCTACAGGAGTACATCATCATTGGACCTCATCTTCTATAGGTGTCCCTTTGGATAGAGCAATGGCACTTAGCCGGTCTAGGCGCCCACGTCCACCCGGACGAAGGCCTAGACATCCACACCATAGACAAATTAAAGCCATCATTGAGCGCCACAGGAGAGACAGATGCCAAGACGCCTCAGCCATGCAAAGATACACCTCCCTAGAGAACAGACATATCATTGATGGAGAGTTTTCCTTTCTCTACTCTCACTTTCAAATCACTGACATGTTTCCCTTTTATAGGACACTATTTCATTCTTTTTCAGTCTTCTAGGCATGTTTTTCATCTTTTTCTCGTTCCAGATGAGAAACACACCATCATTGTATGTACTGCTTTGGTCTCATAGGCCACATTGGCCTTTTAGAGACGTTAATATACTCTCTCTCTCTCTCTCTCTCTCTCTCTCTCTCTCTCTCTCTCTCTTAATGGATGTTATATTTATAAAGTACTAAACGACAAAAGAGTTACAAAAGTCATGGCAAAGACGCAGAGGAAATTGCCATATGCCAGGGAAGTAAGTCCTCCCGAGGGAGTAAGTCAGAGTGCCAAATGAGATCTATCTACCAATGCAAGAGACCTTTAAGCCTAGCAATATGTCCCTGAACATTAGAGGCTGAATCAAAAAGAAAAGCATTCCAAATGGTCCAATTGTGCCAATAGCCCCAGTATCTAAGAAAGTGAAACAAGATCTTCATATGCGACTGTGCCGATGTGGGGTATTTGGGCCGCACAAAAACCCAATCAAAAGGGCTTAGCGAGAAACCAACCACTACTCGCCAAACCGCTGACAAGAGTGACCAGATTTTCTTAGCGAGATGGCAAGAAATAAATCAATGACAGGCCAATTCCACACTGGTGATGCAAAAGAAACAATTGCCGTTGGAGATTCGATGCTTGGAAAGGGCTGAAGCAAGAGGAAGACAACCAATCATCACCCTCCAAAGAAAGACCTTGCATTTGAAAGGTGTCTTGTTCAACCAGCCCTCCATCACAGTTACCTTCCACCATGACTGAGATTTACCCAATCCCCATACAGTATTAGCTTTAGTAACCAGCCATTGATGATCTTTAATCAGAAGATGATATACCTGGTTAGTTGAGGCCTTTTCCAAATTCAGCCGGCTTGCAAGGTCCCAGTCCTGCCAGGGACATTTCGAAGCAAGGGCAGGAAAGGGTTGTCTGCTCTGGAGCACCATTAAAAGCTATCCCCATAAATCATGGTATCCACGAGGGATCCTGAAAAGCCTCCTGGCTGTACGAAACGATATCAACACATTGCAACTAGCAAGGGTAGCATCTGCAACAACTGAAGTCAAGCCCAAACGTGCCATGCGGTTAAATTTTGGTCTGAGCTCATGTTTGCCTTTCCAAGAAAGTAATCGTGAGGTTGCCAACAATTCCAATTGAAAAGAGTTAGTAGCTAAGCGGTCCTCCGCTGGATGCCAATGCGCCTTCTGGAGAACCAATTTCCAAGAACATGCCAAATGAGCAAGCAAGGATAATGAAGGACTAGAAAACCGAGAGTCTGCATTAAGAACATGCCACCAGGAGCTCCGAATTTGGGTATTACCATGCACAAGCCCGTGATCCTCAAGAAAATAACGGGCTATAAAGACCCACGGGTGATGATCCAAGCACATGGCATGAAAAAGAGACCAACGGAGTGCCAGCATATGAGTTTCGGCATCCAAAATAGCCCCACCACCCATGCGTTTGGGGAGTACATGCATGCGACCAAGAAATCCATGAAATGCCTGCATGCAAGAAGTCCTTCTTCCATAACATGAAACGAATGTATTGAGTAAGAGCATTCAATGTAGTAGTAGTCCAAGGCAGCAATGGCAATAAATATGTGAGTATTGGCAACATAATTGTCTGAGCCACTTTGAGGCGAACATGGAAGGGCCATGCCTGTGACTTCCAATACAGAAATTTAGCTGCCAGTTTCTGTGAAATCCACTCTAGTAGTTGCTTCGGCCGAACATCAACACCCAAAGGGTACCCAAGATGCCTGACAATGGAATCACGGGGAACAACCATTCCTTGCCAGTCCAATGATTGCAAATTTGACTCCGTGCAACTGAGAATGGCTGATTTCAAAGCATTGATATGAAGACCAGAAGCATGACCAAAGAGTATCCAAACATCTAATGCTTTGCGAAGATTGTCCTTGTCCGCACGCAAAATCATAAAGCTGTAATCAGCCAAAGATTGAGTAATGAAGTGCTGTCCAAAAGGAAGAGACAATCCAGCCAACTGAGTAGAAGCTGCCAATGTTTCAATCCAGCCAACTGAGTAGAAGCTGCCAATGTTTCAACATAGACAGCAAAGAAACTTTTGGAAGCAGTTTGATAAGTCCTTCTTTCCATGAGGAAGGCATGAACCCCGTTTCCCAAACCTACTGAAACATAGCTATCAATGGTTTCACCAGTCAGGTAGCAAAAACCTCAAAGAATTCATTGGTGAGAACACACACACACACACACACACACACACATCTCTCTCTCTCTCTCTCTCTCTCTCTCTCAAAATGTACGATCGCGATTCTCCACAAGCTCTGTTTCTATTCATGGTTTTGCTTCTTGTGGCCTGCACATTGATTCAAGAGCTTCTAGAGATTCAAGAGCAATTAGAGTAACCATTGTGCCTCTAGGTTCATCTAGAAGCAGCTAACCATACATATTTCATACTCCCATACCCATTTGCATATGTGTAGGCAACAGATGAAAATGACTATGCAGCTAACTCTAGAAGGAATCACTTGGCAAAGGCAAACATTCTTTTAGGCTGATCTGCTGGACCTGAAGTCACACACTTTGAAACTTGGATGTCCACAATCACCCACTCTAAGGGTTATTTTGATGTATAATTCTACCACATGTTGACCACCTTCCCAAAGGGCTGATCCAGATTTCTTGCATTTTGAGAGGTTTTACCTTTATGGAAACACAGAAAGCTCCTTAAGGTATGTCCAAACTGATTGCAATACTTTTAACCAGGGTCTGATTAAATTTGGAGCTCATGTCACTGGTCAGACAAGTTATGCCCATCCAACCTAACCTAAGGTCCTTGATGTTGGATTGGAAAAACCTAATCCTTAAACTGACCAACATGCTCCCTAACCATCCAATCTATCTATATATAATATAAGGTTGCCCAAAAGGAGGTCCATGCTGGTCATAATACCTGTACACATTGTTACTTCAATTGCAAAACAGAACCTTAATTTTAAAAAAGGCAATTGACATTACAAAAAACCAAAAAAGTTAGCCCTTATTGCGTTGTTTGGCTTCTAAAATTTTAAACACCTGAGCCAAACAACTACAAATCATATTTCCTGCATTACAGAGACATGTTTTACTATTTTAGCAAGTTTGATCAAATTTAGAATCTATCAGGCATGTGAAACCTCCCCAACATAACCTATCCCCAATCTGAAGCCTCTCTCAACTTACTTTGAGCAAAATCTGACTAAATCTGGAGCTCTAAAACTAATTAGTTTTAAGCTGAAGGTTTAAACTGCCAAATGAGCAGTGGCGTGCTTGTATGGTTCTGAGTAACTGTCAGTCTATGTATGTCTATGTTTGCCCCAGACTATGTCCATGATGCCAGAATACACTTGCTTGCTTCAATTACAGAACAGAAAGTGAAGTGCTTAAATTGCGGAACAGAAAAAGAAGAAAGATAATCAGAATCATGGTGAAACTGATTCAAAATATCAAACAAGTACAAAACATGTCTGAAATCTTTGAAAACCAAGGCAAACAAGTACAGGACATATGTCTGGCACATATGAAGAGAGCTCTGAAAACTCAAATTAAACTCCTGATGAAGAAATCCACAACTTCATACACCTTTGAGAGAGGTAAAACAAGATGATCCAGATAAACTACCTCAACAATGGCAATGCAAAACCATTCCACTCAACTTTTCAATTGTTAGCAGTCAATAATAAGAAGTCTATATCTAAATGCCAGACAGCATCTTGGAACTGAGAGTTTCTGCATTCAAATATGGACAAAGAATTTACATTCGCTCCACGCAAAACTGCTTCTGCACACTTCCGGCTTACTATGACTTCCTTCATAGTTCCATGTTCATAAGAATAATCTATATTATGTGGGCCGTCCCCTTGGACTAAAATAATATTCTCTAGAAGAGAATGCTCATAACACCAACATCCAACAAAGTCTTTTTGTCCACAAATTGGAAGGGTGCTTGACAGTACAGGTTTCCCTTCAAAGTTTACACTATGATCATGATTCTTACCTGTAACAATTTAGTTCTATTAAGACTTTTAGAACATGTGTAACACGTAAATTACCTTTGCATTTTGAGGAGATCCCACTAATTAGTAACATTTAGAAATTTTACAACTGTTTGTGTTCAAATCAACATAAACCACTAGTTATTGACAATCAAGGAATGACTTACACAATGTTTGAGAGACTGCATTATTCCAGTTGCTTTTCAAGACTTCACAAAGCTTGCCAAAGACTTGGCCTCTTGTAATTTGGAGAGTGTTTACTCTTATGCATGTGTAGATTGATGGACAGCTGGACAAAAAATTACAAGTGTGAGAAAACTCCAAGACTTTAAATGTGTGTCTTACAAAATGGTGCGTCTGTGAATAGGCACATTATCCATACTAATAACTTCAATGCTTCCAACTGAGTGTAGCCACAGTATACATTAACATGAAACATAGTTAGTTATACATCCTGTCAAAAAGCTCTACAGCATAGAAATGGCTAATGCTCTGATGTATAAGAAGGGCCAGGACTTTTAGTTGGACAACTTGTGCAAATAGCAATAAGTGAACCAGCTTCAACTGATGCTTATATTTACTTTGCAAGCCTTCCTACAATCAATCTTAATTCTCGACTGCCCACATTCATGTTAAAAGTCTCCGTCCCTTTATAACTTACATACAGTCTATGTTTACAACATTAGAATGTCCATTACAAGGATCCTGCTGCAGGTTATAGATTCTTAGAGGCTAGAAGCATTTCAACAGTAACTTTAGAAATGATCAAACTGTAAAGGGGACAATCTGAAAAAAAACTACTTCTCAAACACCAGTAGCTACATGCAGGCACAATACAACAATAGAAGGGTCACTTATGTTGAAGCTCACTGCTTCCATAAGAAAGAAGTATTGCCACAACAGTGCTTAGGAGCATTAATTTACCTGTCTTGTTGTGTACACAGGAACAGCCTGTGTAGATAAGACAAACACCACATCAAGTGCAAAGAAATACTAATCCACATATAACAAACACAATTGTATGACAAAGCACAAGCTGATAAAGAGCACATTTAGGGGCTAGGGTAGCTCAAAGACAATGAACACAGAAGCTGAATGAAGGAATGATGAATAAATATAATGCTCAATGCAGCAAACACACTATGCAAAGTGAATACTCACTCTTGATTCTCTCGTGTCTCCAAGGACCAAGGCAGAAAGTATGAGCTAGAGTGTGTGTTGTACCTTGACCGATCCCGACACAGCAAACAGCCTCTAGAGATGTCCAGCATCAGCGAATGCAGCAGTGTGAGGCTGGATCAGTGTCAGATAGACATCAGAACAATGAGAAAGAGTCTAGTACAGTCGGGTGACAGCTGCTGCAGCAAAACGTAGCTGTAGAGATGATGTGACAGGGTGTATGACCAGGCTGGACAATAAACGAAACAATAGAAGATGATATCAGCACTAGGCAGCAGTAAATCTGTGTCAAACACAAGCTCATACATGATCTGCAGCAATAAATGCAACCAGCTAGCTGATGTAGACAGGCTGAGAACTGTCACCAACAGATGGAGAGGGCTGGACGGCAAGGGCCAAGTGTAAATCAGCAATAGACAGCAGCTTGAACTGAGATATCCTTTGCAAACAGACTATTGAAACATCCCCCTAGGATCCCACCTACATACAAGACTCGATGCAAGCCAAACTCACAATAAAAGCGACTGGACTTCAGACTCACCTCCCAGCCATAGAGCCAAACGTGCTCATCCCCGAGCCTAGGAGCTAGCAGCACTCCAACTCATGACCACATCCCAAGGGTTGGCATCCCATACCACCAACCCACACCATCCCGGTGTAAGGATGCATTGGCTGATGGGCCAAAAGTCCAAGAGTGGTGATAACACAATGAATGTGTACAATAGGGCCTTGAGTCCGATAAATAGAACTCGGCAAGTCACTTCGTAACCACCATGACCAACGCTACAACCTACTAACACCCCCATCTAGATGTCCAAGGGCATAACAAGTGTGGACAGTAAGGATAAGCACCAACAATCTGCAAAACTAGATTAAGACTATCTACTTACAAATGGGTGGGTCCTCCCAAACTAGGGTTTGGCTTATGGGACAAACACTCTCTAGGAACACAATTCTTTTTTAATGAAAGTTTGCTAATTTGAGTTTTGGGGTTATAATAAAAAGCTAATCAGCTTGTAATTCATGTTTTAGCTCAATGTTGTCTCTCAAGACCAAAACTAGAACCAAAAAGAGATTGTAAATATAGCTCACCCAATTTTTATTTAACCCAAGGCATCCCACCCCAAAGCAGTCAAGGCATTGAGCAAAGGGTGCTTGTCAACTACTCAATGACCTACCAAAACTACAGAGGCAGTGGCTATATTACCAAGGGAGTCCAAGTGATCACACCAAAGTGGCCAAGGCATCGAACAAAGGTTGCTCGTCGGCTACCCAATGGCCTACCAAAACCTGCAAAGGCAAATGGAGCCACAATGGACTTTTTTTTAATGGATTATCCTACGTGATTGCCATGGGAGCTACCATGAATATGGTGGATTCAGAGGCGACTACTCTTTAACCGAAAGGAGATAATACATACAAATGCACAGCAGTGCCACTTAGACAATGCCTTTGCAGGGAAATTGTTCGATTGCCCAAGCCCCTTTTATAATCATAGTCATCCTAATGATACAAATGATGATACGATATATATAAATGCATATTTACAAGAACAAAATGCCAATGCATGTGATAATACATAGAGCAATGCAAGATGTCATACTCATGCAAAATCCAATGCAATGGTGCCACTTGGATAATGCCCTCACAAGGGCATTGTTCACTTGATCAAGCACCCTTTTAAACCATAGTCATCCTAATGATTAATAATGTCTCTAAAGCAAAGTGTAATCAAAATCTCATCACCACCAAGATAATAAGGCCACCCCTCTCAAAGTGGAAGGGAAAGCCAAAGAGAACCCCTCTCCCCATCAATCTAAAGTAGAAGGGGAGGAAGCACCCATGTTGATCTAAGGTGGCAAGTACTGTAAGATTGGTCTAGTGACCAACTTAGTCAAGATATCTACAAAGATGATGGCACAAACTCTAGGTGGATGGCACCTGGCTCAACCTACTCTCCAATGAAGTGGTAGCACACATCAATATGCCTCGTCTCCGCAAACTGATGATGGGATTACCATCTAGTGCGATAGCACTTTGGTGGTTGCAAGAGATGGTAGTCAGAGCGATATATGGGAAATGAAGTACTGTCAATAAGCTCCTCAAGTACATAGCCTCAATGGTGCCATTGAAGAGGGAACAATACTCTATCTCAACCATGAAAGCAATCACCATATCTTGCTTCTGGTTGGACCATGAAATGAGTGGGGGTTGTATCCAAAGGAAAAATGTATCCGCTAAGAGATCTCGGATTTCAAGATCTCTTGCCTAGTTGAAATCAGTACAGCCCTGTAAATCCAAACCATGACAGTATGACCATAAGTTAGTCCACATGAATAGGTATACTAAATATATATCAACACACACAAACAAACTATCCAATGTGAAATTTTAGGTGCATTGAAAATACTCACTAAGCAATGACACTGAGTATGCTAAATCTAGCCTATGATAAATCAACCAAATTAATTTCTCTCCAACAAATCTATATGTGTGCTCATCGAAGGGCTACCCATGGGGATCCTTAGAAAGTGTGGCAGTGGGATCAAGAGACATAGCCAAAGGCCATGTCTAATCAATGCAAAACTACTTAACTGACTTAAGTGCATACTTTTGCTATGACATTAAAAAAGCATCCCCAAATCTAACTACCTCCGTCACCAAAAAATAAGACATCTAACCAAGATTAGTCATCTCAATTGTAGTGCTAAGATGGGCCTTACTAGCTGCAACGGTAGCAGAATCTACGCTTGTTATAAATAAGTCATCTACATATACCAAGATATAGCTAGCCCCTCTTAAAGCGGTTTTGACATACAAGTTCATGTCATAAGGAATAGAATGGAAACCATAAGTTCGAAGGAACTCACACAAATTGTTTAATCTTTGTGGTTTGAATTTTGATTAGTCATTTTTAGTATCTACTATCTATCATCTACCTTGTAGCGTTCATGGAAATGGATATGGGAGTTTGTACCTATGTTAGTTGTGGTTCCAAGTCTAAACTCTTGAATCTTCTAACTTAAAGTTGGACCAATGATATGTGAATCTTCTATTTTGGAAAATGAATGATTGACTCTTGACTATCAAGTCAATTTGTGTACAAGACTTCACATGATTGAATAATGAATTCTAGCTTTTACTCATCCTATTGATTAAACTTATCAATGTGATATAAATGACTATGTTTTATTACATTCTTCTTGATTATTTGAATTAAAATTAGGGTAATGTATGATTCAATTCCGAGGTCTAAATCATGAATAAAAATTAGGGCAACATATGATTTAGCCCCAAGGTCTAAATTATACTCCAACCATACTTTCATACTCGTATATGCGTTTAACATATGATTGCGGTATGTAAAAACTATTATACAAGTATCAATGTGAGTTAAATGACTATGTTTTATTACATTCTTCTTGATTATTTGAATAAAAATTAGGGCAATGTATGATTCAATCCCGAGGTCTAAATCATCAATAAAAATTAGGGCAACCTATGATTCAGCCCCAAGGTCTGAATTATACTCCAACCATACTTTCATACCCGTATATGCATTTGACATATGATTGCCATATGTAAAAACTATGGTACAAGCATCAATGTCAGATAAATGCCTGTGTTTTATTACATTCTTCTTGATTATTTGAATAATAATTAGGGCAATGTATGATTCAATAAATCATGAATAAAAATTAGGGCAACCTATGATTCAGTCCCAAGATCTAAATTACTCCAACCATACTTTCATACTTGTATGCATTTGACATATGATTGTGGTATGTAAAGACTATGATACAAGGCCAGATTTAGCATACTCAATGTCATTGCGTAATCAATATTTCAATTCATCTAAAATGTCACACAGAGAACCATGAACACAGAGAGAGAGAGAGAGAGAGAGAGAGACAACCATCGATGAATAAAAGAAATTTGCACTAACTGAAAAGAATGACAAATACAAAAGGAGTGGACTGATCAGTACCAACATGCAACCTGAGGCGTCAGTGAGGGCACTGGATCAAGCTGAAATGATGACAACAGCACCAACAGTGACAGTGACAGAGATGACAACAGCACTGGATCAGGCTGAAATGATGACAACAGCACCGACAGTGACACTGACAGAGATGGAGACAGAGAATATCCAGCCTGCTGTCCACATTGGAGACGAAGGAGATTGCACCAACCAACAGAGCGCCTACCAAAGGAGACAAGAAGATAATCTGCCCCAAATAGAGGCCAACTATAAACAGCTGGAGTCAGCCTAAACTGGCCTATCAGCTGCTCGCTGCTAGCCTGGCCACCTGCATTTAATGCAGTCAGCAGCACTAAAAAATGGGGGGAAATGCTGATGTGGCAGCTGATGCAGAAGTAAACTCCTTGGAGGTTTGGATCTGACAGGGCAGCACTGGCTGGAAACTGACTGACAAACACCCCTAGACCAACCAAAAGAAGAAATACAAACTCTAGAATGAGTTGTCGTCAAAGTACATGACAGACATGCCCTAGCTCTTAATGTCCTCGTCTGACTCAAACTGAGGCTCACAGGAAGGAGATGACAGTACATGACAAACATGACTGCTAACACCCCCTCTCAAATCCTGGATGTGGCTGAAATCTAAAGAAGAGGCAGATCCAAGGGTGACAAAAAGAGTGCCAATGCCAATGAAGTCCGTTGATGTAAACCACTAATGAAGAAGCTCCTCATGATCTTGGGAATCCCCCTTTGAAACACTAGGGTCTAGGAAATCCACAATTGCACCATCCAGATCATCCCCCTCTAAAAGGGATAGGGGCTACCATTGGAGGAGAGGGTGGGAGATGGAAAGGAACTTGTGGAAGAGATGGTGCACAAGCAGGAACGGGTGCAGCAATAGACAAGTGCCTTAGAGGACCTCGCATAGGAGAAGGGGAATGGAGCGTATAGAGCCCGCTCTCTTGCCAACCTGTCACTAAAACAGCTCCTGAGAATCCTCAATAAGCACAGCCTGTTCAATGAAGACAACCTGGGTATGAAGTCTAGTCAAGCCATAAATGGAGAGGAGTGGAAAGCATAAGTCTGGAACATGTAGGACTTTTGAAATGGAGCTAGAGAAACTGTCTAGCAATAATGGCAAAGTGCCAATACCAGTGATACACACCGAACAAATGTCACCAACAATGACAAGACCCTTAGATGGACGAAGATCCTATAGCATATCTCCTTGTGGAGTCATATGACTCAAAGCATACACTCATGGGTAACAGTTGGTGTAGAGATAGAGGAAGGCCCAAATGCCATAGCACCATCCTTCGCTTCCAGATGAAGATGAGGATACTTCTTCCAACACTTCTCCTCAGGATGTGTCCCCTTCCCATGGTGTGGGCATTGAGGCTTCTCTGAATTTGTCAAAGCCTGAAGAATACTCATGTGTCTCCTTCTTGGTCTTAGACTTTGTTTTCTCCTTCTTTTCCCCCCCTCTCGTACTTGCAATAAGATCTTTCATGGAGTTAGATCCACTGGCTACATCTTTCAAAAGCTCATTGTGCTTCAAGACGAGCGGAGCAAGCTCCTCCCATAGAAGAGTCTCACATGTCCTTGATGTAAGAAGACTAATGTAGAAAACATTGTATTTTAGAGATGGCAGCTGATTCAAGAAAATCATGGTTATATCCTCCATAATCCTGCCAAGGGAAGAAAGCTCATCCCTCATATCCTCCAACCTATTGATGTGATCCTTAATGGAAGGAGAGTCATCAATAGAGAGCATCCGTACTTTCTTCTCAAGAGTATTCGCGGGGGGGGGGGGGGGGGGGGGGGGGGGTGGTTTTGGAATTTTTGAGCTAAAACATGCATTTCTTGCTGATTAGCCTCTTAAGCAGCCCCAAAACACACTTAATTAATGAAAATCCCTAAAAAGGAAAGCAGTTCGAGAGAGTTTCAGTGGCCTCCCAAAAACCCTAATTTTTTGGGTACCCTTCCACATCTATAAATAGGCAAGCTGCCCCCATTCAACCTTATTCCGTATGTGTCGGTTTCTCACTCCACGTGCAGATTTCAGCCATCAGCCTCCTCCCACATGGCTGTCCAGCCCTTGAGACTGCTGCCACTCCATCCGTGTTTGCTCCTGCTACTGGCACCTTCATCCATGCTGACATCAGCTGTTGGCGACATCATCATCTGCTGCAATCTGTTCATCCAGTCATGGCCAGCCACATTAGACACTGTTTCAGCCTGCATTTGCACCTGCGCAGCCTAGGCATCAATTGTTCATCATCCTGCGGCAATTTCAGATTTGTGTTTGCTGTCTGGGACAGCTGCCAGCTATCACACACACTCCTACTATTTGTGTTTGCTGATCAGCATCTGCTGTCACTTGCGTTTACAGCATCTACCTCCTCAAACACTCTGACTGGTGGTCACAGACTTGGAATCCGTCTCCGGTGGACGTCACACTCCGACATTGCTTTGCCCTTGAGCACACTGTACACTCTTACATTCATTTACAGCATTCACTCACTTCAAAGTTGTGTTCTCTCTCTCCCTTCTTCTGTTTGTGTTTGAGTTTTAAGTTTTGCGTTTAGGGTATGAGTTTTGCCCTCTATGTCTACATCTGTCTCTTTGTGTTTCTGTCGTGGTCGTACACTCTATGTGTCCTCAGTGCAAACCCTAGCAATTTTTTTCACATGGTATCAGAGCCGATGCTATTATAAAGAGTATCCTGCAGATATTGTGGAGAGCTAGTTTTTGTGTGAGGCACACAATACGACTCATAACCGAATCACAATGTCCCAGACACCTTCTTCTCCGATTCCTATGATGTCCTATCAAGCTTCTCCATCATTGGAGGCCCTGAGAAGGCATTATGAACTCAGTGAGGAGGACGACACTCCACTTTCACCTTCACCTTCTTCTTCTTCTCCTATTCCAGATTTCACTAACATGACAAAGGAGGACTTTGAGGAGCACTATCGCAACAAGTGCGGTGATGTTTACACTCCTACTAGTTTTGCTACCACATCCGCACCAGTTGGTGAGGCTGGTCACCTCTCCAATCATGGAGGACATATGGCATTTGCAACGTCTAGCGATCCATCTTCATCATCTCAGCTAGGTCCAATATCAGGTTTGTACAATCTTTTGTTTTGCATGAATCAAAACCCTCGCTTGTTTCTTCTTTTGAGGTACAGGATCCGGATGGCTTTGTGTATGTGAACTTCAATAGAGGGAGCTCACAAAGCAGACAGAATTCATGTACATCTACAGCTTCTGTTTCATTTGAGCATATCACACATACTTCTCACTTCCCTCGCATCCCATCCTCTTCTATATCACACCTCTCATCATCTTTCCAAAACCTTGGATTACACTCCACATCTGCATCACACACCCTAGGGATTGGATCTTCCATCTCCGCTCCCAACACCTTTTTCTTCTCTACCCCATTCTCTACCTCTTTGCACCATGGTACTTCGTTAGGGGGAATGCCACGCTTTAACATAGTGCTTCTCACCTTTCAGCAAATGAGCACACCCATAACCTTTGGGTTGACTGTGATGGGCATCCCCCTCACTATCCCCAACTTCACATCTCACATGACCACTCAAACGTAGGGATTTCCATCCTCAACTTATGGTGCGTCTTCACACTTTCCTTGGGTTACACCTACATAGGGATTCCCATCTTTTACTCCCCGTGTTCCCATCCCACCTCCTTGGGTTTCTCATGTGGCTACCATACGCATGCCTAGTCAGCCCATCCCTACCTATGGATCCACCTTGCATACTACTCGCATGCTTGGTGGGCACTCTAGGGCCCCTTCCCAAGTGTACTCCACTCTCCCATCCTACCCACACTACACTTTTTCACACTATCCATCTCCGACCATTACCATTACTGTTGCAACGGCCAAGAATGCCTTCAAGAATAAGACACATTTTAATGGGTCAAATTTCACCACTTGGTCTAATTTCATGCAACAAGTGCTTGAGTCTCAGGGTCTTTGGGACCTCGTCATTGGTCTAGAGCCTATGCCGAATCCTCGACTAGCTCACCTTAACTACATCCGTCAATGGAGAGCCCGCAATGCCACAGACAATGTTGAGCTCATGCAAGGATTGCTTCCTGAGTTTCACTCTCACTTGCAGCACTTCCCGCTTGCATCAGAGCGGTGGAGTCACCTTCTCGACCGTTACGTGGCTCATAATCGTACTCAACGTATCAATCTCGACTTTGAGCTTCAAGAGTTCTCTGCTAAGGAAGGGGATGATCTAAAAGTCAAGCTGGCTGAATATAGGCGGTTACTTGCCGAGTTCGCCACTGTTGGCTCTCCAAAGTCAAGATGACGATCAGGTTACATTCTTTTTGAATAAGTTACCCGAAAAGTACTTCAATTTCATTCAACACATCATCTCCCAACCTGGATTGCCAACCTTCTACGAGTTTGAGTGTCAATTCTTGTGTTACGCGAGGCTGCATGATCAAGTCCACAAGAAATTCTCACCCCAGTCTTATTCAGATCAAAGGGGATTGGTTGCCTCTTCTTCGGGAGAGAAAACCACCAATGGCAAGAACTCGCAAGATGCGAAGGTAAGCCAATCAAAGGGTGACTCCTCTTCCTCGGATGGATCCAAAGAACCTAGACCTATCTAGTAGCAACTCCCTAAGAAAAATCGATTTTGCACACATGCCAGAGAGGAAGCCATGTGGACGAGGAGTGTCGCTCCAAGGCCCAAGGTCTTCCACCTAAAAAGCCTCAGTAGACCGCTGCGACTACACAATCTAGTGAGGCTACGCCTTCTGCTTCTGCTTCATCTGCTCCTTCAGCACTTGTTGTTGTTCCTGGACATGTGGCTCAGGTATAGCCTCAGCAGCCCATCTCTTTCACTACCGCTGAGGGACTGGCTGACTAGTCTGCAAGTTCCCATCCCGTTGCACTTCATGCATCCATCTCACCTTCCTCTCCACCTCGTCAGGCATTCCCTTGGCAAAGCCCTGCTACTGGACATATGCGACTGTGGCCACCTTCTTAGACTAGCATGTCTGTAGGTCCTCTCAGATATCCTCAGTCAATCTAGCATTCATTTTTTCCCACTCTTAGAGTCGGGCCCATAGGATTTATTGTCCTTATTAGCTTTTCCATTCTTTTGTCTTCCGCTGCATTTACTCACACACATACACATTCATTGCATTCATTTTGAGTTAGATTTTCTTTCTGTTATGTTTTGCTTTGGAGCATCTCACCACTAACCTCTGTATTTACAGATTCTCATCTCTTTTACATGGTTTTATCTTTCAATGTAGGGCTAACTTGCAGATTGCTTTGGTCCTACCTGGGCTAGAGATATGGCAATGCACACCATTCCTTTCATGGTTTCATCATTCTAGAAGTGCTTGCTTTTCTTCCAGCATGGCGGTTTCCCCTCCCGAGGCGGATCGTACAACATCTCTCTCGATGCTATCATGGCAGTGACTTCTACCTTGCTCTTCTAGCGGGGTGCTTCATCCTTTTCATCTTCTTTTATTCCTTATCATTCTCAGCACCATACGAAGACCAACATCAGGCTCCTCTTCCTTCTTCAGCATCTACATTTTGATTGAGAGGGGTTCCTACCCTTCTTGGTATTCTACAAGCTTCAGCACTTTGTCTACGATATCGGCTTCTTCCCCCTTGTACCTTATCCTTTGCATTGTATGATTTCATTATCTTTGTGAACAATTCCCCCATGAGGGACACTATCCAAGTGGCACCTACCGCATGAGCATTCTTCAGCATGTAGCATACTTTGCATCTCATTGTGCAGAACACCACTTGAGCGGATTCTAAGCTGTTTTCACTGGCAGCTGTTGTTACCACACCACCATCCTTCTTCATCACATGGATACCTCATCACCTATTTTTCCTCATCGGTGACACCTTGAGTGGATAGGTAAGCTTGTATTGTTTTGTGATGTGTTGGGTGTACCCTCCCCTACTCCCGTCTTATGGGGTCCCAAGTAGTTGATTGTTTGGTAGAATTTGCAACCAGCCCTTGCTTGATGCATTGATATTCTTCTACTTCAAGAGCACAAGCTCTCCTCCTAGGCCAGCATAGTTGGGAAGGGGCTTCTAGGAGGCTCTTACACCTATAAATTTCACCTAGCAACAGTCTCCCATCTGAAACAGAGTCATCATCAGCCCCTACCCTGCAAAACACAAGCTTTCTACCCCTTTCCAGTTGTCATCCACCCCATGCCACAAATTAATCGTATTTTCCAAGCATACTTCTTGCTCTCAAAACAGTCCCAAAAAGAAATATTTCATCAAGCAAATTAAAGCTCAAATAAATAGAATATGATCAATGTATAATGAATAAGTATAAGAATCTCCAGACAATCAACCTATGTGATACAATGAAACGCAAGTAAACACAAGTAAGCAGTGGTGAAGAAGCCAGCTGCAAGAGTCATAGCCAATGCAAAAGTTCAAGTAGAAGGCCATTGACATGATAGTAAGGTGTTGTAATGCTCAGCTGTAGAGTGACAGAAGTTTGAGGAGTCGTCAGCATGAGAGCATGACAGCTGAAGAGAGAGTGAGAGAGCAGAGTCAAGTACAATTCGATAAAAGTATACCAACAATGTATTGGTACACAAAGAATAAAATGTATTTATACGTAGGGCACGTAAGGGTGCATTTACATATACAATGTGCCTGTACTATACACGCGGGTTAAATCGGGCCTTTATCCCAACAACCTTCCACTTAAAGGTCCAATGCGAACCTCTAGCTCCCACTAGTTGTATGCAATGCTCATGCTGAGCTTTGCTTAGACTTTTAGTGAGAACATCTACAGAGTTGTCTTGTGTTTTGATCTTGGTCAATGTGATTTGACCATCTTCAAGAATCTGTCTGATGAAGTGATATCACACATCTATATGCTTTGTGCATGAATGATACATGGCATTCTTAGCAAGATACACAACACTCTGGCTATCACATCCCAAAACTACAGTACCCATAGACATACTGAGATCCTCTGCAAGTCTACTAAACCATATAGCTTCCCTAGAAGCTTCAATAGCTGATATGTATTTAGCTTCACTGGTACTAAGTACAACGATGTTCTGTAATCTGGAGCACCAAGAAACAGCCCCACCAGCAACTGTAAAGACATACCCGCTCGTGGACCTACGAGTGTCCAAGTCACCTGCCATGTCTGCATCACAATAACCTTGCAAACTAAGTGCACCCTGCCCATCGCAAATACACTTTCTTTGTGTACCCTTTAGGTATCGAAGAATACACTTGGCAACCTCCCAATGTGTTTTACCAAGATTTGACATAAACCTACTAACAACTCCCACTGCATGAGTAATGTCTGGACGAGTAGCAACCATAGCATACATAAGAGAGCCACAAGTTTATGCATAAGGGACTCCTTTCATAGCATTTGCTTCCACGTCATTTTTTGGGCTGTTGGCTTTCCTAAGCTTAAGATAAGGAGGTAAGGGTATCCCAAAAGGCTTAGCTTCAGCCATGTTAAATCTGTCTAGTACCTTTTCAATGTACTTTTCTTGAGATAAAAACAACAATTTCTGTGTTCCATCTCTGCGAATCCTCATGCCCAAAATATGCTTTGCATTCCCCACATCTTTCATGGAAAAGGCTGATTTCAGCTTATTTTTTAGAGCATCCAAGCTAGTCTTTCTTTTCCCAGCTAGCAACATATCATCTGCATACAAAACAAGTATGATGGGGCTGCCATCTGTATCATTTTTCATGTGCAAGCAATGATTTGCATGGCTGCGTGTAAAATCATGAGATAGCATAAAAGTCTGAAACTTTTTGTACCACTGCCATGGTGCTTGCTTCAGCCCGTACAGGCTGCGTTTTAGCTTACACACCATCTTCTCTTTTCTAGGAACTACAAAGCCCTCCGGCTATTTCATGTAGATTTCCTCATCAATGTCACCACGCAAGAAAGCTGTCTTTACATCCATTTGATACAACTCTAAGTCCAATACAGCAGTGAGAGCAAAAAGCACATGTAGAGTGGTCATCTTCACAACAAGTGAAAAAACCACTTGGAAGCCAATCCCTTCCTTTTGTGCATACCCTTTGGCAACTAGCCTTGCCTTGTACTTGGGTTTCCCATCAATTGTCTTTACTTTGTACACCCATTTGTTTGGAAGTGGCTTCCTTCCCTTGGGCAGAGACACAAGATCCCAAATATCACTTGCATATAGAGATTTAATCTCTTCCTGCATAGCTAGCTCCCACTTACTACTGAACTCACATGACTTGGCCTCTTTGTATGTAAGAGGCTCACCCTCATCTATAAGCATCACATTATGCAAGGGGTCAAACCTATGTGGTTGCCTTTTTACGTGTGTAGACCTGCGTACCCAATTATCAACATTTTCAGAAATTGGGTCTACATCTGGAGGTATATTATTTTCAACATTTATTGGCTGCTATAAGCCATTTTCAACATGCTGTTCATGCTGTACAGCACCTTCATTTTCATTACGAGCATCTGCATTTCCATAATCAGCAAGCCTATCTTGCTGTCCGTGACCTCCTTGTGCTCTTATTTTTTGTCCATCATCATCTGGCTCAAAAATAATCCGTTGATCATCAATTTCACCCTGTGGTACAGCACCATGAGGCTCATTTTCTAAAGTAATAGGTGGCTGCAAACTCTGAAATTTCACCTTTTTCATATCTTCATTAGAGGCTAAAGTATTTTTCAGCAATTTTGCCTCATTAAACACAACATTATGGCTGCGAATAATTTTCTTGGATTAAGGTAACCACACTCTGTAGCCAAATTTACCCTCATCACCATAGCCCATGAAAATGCCTTTGGTGGATTTTTCGTCAAGTTTGTTCCTCAGCTCATCCCTAACATGCACAAAAGCATCACAGCCAAATATGCGTAAATGGTCATGTGAGGTCGATTTGCCAGACCAAACCTCCTCAGGGGTGCCATTATTAAGGACCTGTTTGGAGAGCGTTTGCAAATATGAACCACGGTTTTGAGTGCCTCTCCCCAAAATTCATGAGGGAGATTAGGAGTGGACAACATGCACCGCACTCTTTCACATAAAGTCCTATTATATATTTCAGCCACCCCATTTGAAGAAGCGCTGTTAGGGGTTGTAAGCTCCCTCTTAATACCATGCAAGTCACAAAAGGACTTGAATTCAGTCGATGTGAACTCACCCCCATTATCAATTCTCAAACATTTCAACTTTCTACCTGTCTAAGTGGTCACAAATGCATGAAAAGTTCTAAAAACAGCAAACACTTCACTTTTCTTTTTCAGCAAGTATACCCAAATCTTCTTGGAACAATCATCAATAAAGGAGACAAAATATGCAGCATCACCCAACAATTTCACAGGCATACTACGTACATCAAAATGCACTAAGTCCAAGACATTTGACTTACAAGAGACACCAAAGTAAAAGGAATTTTTTATTTGCTTTCCAAACTGACACTCATTACAAAAATCAAGTTTAGAGCCTTTTCCATCAACCCTCTTCAGAGAGATAAGGACATCAAGTCCTTTTTGGCTCATATAGCCTAATCTCTTATGCCATAACTCCAAGTGCCTGCAAATTTCAGCAACTGCAAGAAACTAGCCATTCAAGGCTTTACAATGCAAACAATACAAAGTGCCTTTCTTGGTTCCTTTTGCAATCAGCATGGAACCTTGTTTCACTTTCCACAAACCACCACCAAATAGTGCGGAGTAGCCATGCAAGTCAAGCTGACCAACCGATAGTAATCTCTTTTTAATGCAAGGCATGTATTTGACATCTTTTAACACAAGCTCTTGACCATTGTCTAAAGACAAGTGTGCAGTGCCAATCCCATCAATGCTGCAAGCATGGTTATTTCCAAGATACACCTTTCCATAGTTGCCTGCATTGAACATAGCAAAACACTCCAAGCAAGAAGTTACATGGAAAGAGGCACCAGAGTCTACAATCCAAGTCTGAGTGACACCATCATCAACTGACAAAAGTGCATCAATCACATTAGCCTTGGTAATCTGCATATCCTGCATGTGACATACAAGGGCATCATAATCAACTGCACATAATACATCAGCCTCTATATCTGAAAGCTCCTCTATGACCACACTAGAGGCCACATTTGCCTTTTCTTTGCCTTTGGCTATCTCAAATGCATGTCTTATCTTCCTTCTTTTTATCTCCTGCATTTTTATCTCTCTTGTTCCTTCTTGTAATACCTACAATCAGGTTTCTTATGGCCCTTCCAACCACAATGATAGCAAGTAATGTCACTCTTTTCCTTTCCTTTGCTCTTGCTCATGTTTCTCTGTCCTGCATTTACATTTTTCTTTTCAGCCCTGCCTCTTACATTATAAGCTGAGTTGTTGCCTTCTCCACTAGACATATGTCTAATTTCTTCATTCAAGATATAACCCCTCACCCCATTATATGAGAGATTGGGATTATTGCTAAGTGAAACCACCAAGGCCTCCCAAGAGTCAGGCAGTGTCATGATCAAAAAGATCGCCCTCAACTTATCATCAAAGTCCAAATTTGCATCTTTGAGCTGATTTAGAATTCCTGTAAATACACTCAAGTGCTCAGCTGCAGGCTTTGACTCATCCAGACACATATTCACCAACTTGCGCATTAAATGCACCTAATTAATAGGTGTGGTGATCTCATAGGTAGTTTTCAGCTTCTCCCATATTGCATAACTTGTATCTAAACCCTTAATGTCTGTCAAGATGTCATCAGTGACACCCCCACAATGATAGCAAGCAATGTCACTCTTTTCCTTTCCTTTGCTCTTGCTCATGTTTCTCTGTCCTGCATTTGCATTTTTCTTTTCAACCCTACCTCTTACATTATAAGCTGAGTTGCTGCCTTCTCCACTAGACATGTCTAATTTCTTCATTCAAGATAGAACCCCTCACCCCATCATATGAGAGATTGGGGTTATTGCTGAGTGAAACCACCAAGGTCTCCCAAGAGTGAGGCAGTGTCACGATCAAAAAGATCGCCCTCAACTTATCATCAAAGTCCAAATTTGCATCTTTGAGCTGATTTAGAATCCCTATAAATGCACTCAAGTGCTCAGCTGCAGGCTTTGACTCATCCAGTCATATATTCACCAACTTGCGCATTAAATACACCTGATTAACAGGTGTGGTGATCTCATAGGTAGTTTTCAGCTACTCCCATATTGCATAACCTGTATCTACACCCTTAATGTCTATCAAGATGCCATCAATAACACCCCCACAATGATAGCAAGTAATGTCACTCTTTTCCTTTCCTTTGCTCTTCCTCCTGTTTCTCTGTCCTGCATTTGCATTTTTCTTTTCAGCCCTGCCTCTTACATTATAAGCTGAGTTGCTGCCTTCGCCACTAGACATATGTCTAATTTCTTCATTCAAGATAGAACCCCTCACCCCATCATATGAGAGATTGGGATTATTGCTGAGTGAAACCACCAAGGTCTCCCAAGAGTCAGGCAGTGTCACCTGGAAATGCACTCAAGTGCTCAGCTGCAAGCTTTGACTTATCCAGTCACATATTCATCAACTTGCGTATTAAATGCACCTGATTAATAGGTGTGGTGATCTCATAGGTAGTTTTCAGCTTCTCCCATATTGCATAACCTGTATCTAAACCCTTAATGTCTATCAAGATCTCATCAATGACACCCATCTTTATATAAGCCATAGTCTTTTTATTTATTCTGGACCAATCTGCATCAGACAAGTGCAGATTTATCTTCCTGCAAAGCATCCTCACAATCCTTTAGAAACAAAATGCCCTGCATGCAATCTTTCCAAAGGTCAAAGCCATGACCATCAAACCGTTTGATTTCCATCAAACTCTTCATGTCTGAACTAGAAGAAGTTGCAGCCATTTTATCACGAACACAAGAGTAAATGCACTAAACTGCAAAAGCACAAGATGAACCAACAAAATACACTGCTGTTCTTTCTCAACCAGGAATAAATCTTTGCTGTTTGTATATGAACCAGCCACCATATGGGAAAAATGAAAAAATTTACCAAATTCTACGCAAATCCCTAAAATTTCAAGTCCAAAATTGCATAAATGTTAGCCAATCTCACCTAGCTAAGCAAAATTTTGCCAATACATGAAAACCCCTAAATTTTCGGGATCCAATGTCAAGAAATTTTGCTCAAAGAAGTAAAATTCTGACTAATTTGGCAAAATTCCCAAATTAATTGACGTCACCACACACAATGTCTGCAATTTCTGACTTCAAAATCATTGACCGGCATAAGCAATGTCAAATCTAGGAGAAGCCCCAATTTTTCAAGCTCGATTTTGCACAGAATTGACAACTGTGCTTTCACGCATGAACCCCCGATTAGAGAAAGGAGTTTCAAAAAGAATTTAATGATTTTGAAAAAAAGAAATTGGGATAGCAAGTCCGTTGACCCCTATGTCAGGCACATCTAACATCCACGTCGCATTAGGTTGAAACCTGCTGACGCCCGTCACGCTGGTCGCTGTCCAGTTACATGTATCACGCTGGTCGTCATCCCACATGCAGCCGTCGCCTCCCGTTGCACACCGTCACACTGTTCGCCACACGTGTAGCACTTGCCACCTCTGGTCTTGGTTCGTGCCCACTGCCCTGTCGTTACGACAACCTATTTGTGAGCTGCTTGCACTGTCAACTGCCCTTGGTCTCAAGAAACATGTAGAACCTACAACTCTGATACCAGTTGTTGTAACGCTCAGCTGCAAAGTGACGAAAGTTCAAGGAGGAGTGAGCATGAGAGCATGACAGTTGAAGAGAGTGAGTGAGAAAGCAGAGTCAAGTACAATTCGATAAGAGTGTACCAACAATGTGTTGGTACACAAAGAATAAAATGTATTTATACTTAGGGCACGTAAGGATGCATTCACATATACAATGTGTGCGTACTATACACAGGGGTTAAATCAGGCCTTTATCCCAACAGTAAGGCACCCCTAAACAAGCACCAATGGCATCAACATATAAGCAATTACATGAGCATGCAATCTAGCCATCAAATGATCACAAGGCCATCCACTTATAGCCAAATGTCACAAGTGTTGAGAAACCCTTCACCCGCAGTTTGCGTTTTGTGTTTCTGCATTTTGTGTTTAGGGTTTGCAGCCCCAAAAAGGGGCGCCATCCTAGACTGGCTGTGCCTATTTATAGGCCACTCTCTCATTCATTTCTTACAGCTGATTCATTCAATCCGTCACCTCTTCTCTCCAACCCCTCCACTACCCTCACACCCCTTCAAGAGGACATTGCGGTTCATGGTTCGTGGTTCGTGGCTGTCTTCATCATCTTCCTTGTGCTATGGCACCCTTCTTCCCTTGTATCACTTTCACTCCATGATTCAAATCTTCATCGTTCCATTCATCAGAGTTTATTCTCTCTTTCCTTCTTTTCTCCATGTTTGCCAAGTTCACTCCGTATTCCTCCCTGCAAACCCTATTGTCTCGTTGGTACGTCTTCTTTTGATAGCAAGGGCCTTACCATACTCCTCGTGAAGATTTCATTAATGAAACTAATGGTAACATTTGACCCCATAGCTAGACAAGGAAAGCTCCATAAAGCGGGATAATAATGAGCTATCCATGAGAGCTAAACAATCTCCAAACTCCAATAGATTTATATCATGGAGATGCCTCATCCAAAGCTCAAGCAAACATAAACACACAAATTACCATGTCTCCATATCCTCTCAAAGATGCTGTACAACATTCAGCTAGAAATAGACCTAGTCCTCTATACAAGCTTATATTTAACCTTAGCTGAATCCAAGCATGATTATATCCATGCACCATATGCTAGACAGTAGGTCATCTAGCACAATATGCTTCACAAGCCAGATCTAAAACCATGCATCCAAAGCTCAAAAACACAAGACTCTTGGTTTGCATCCACTATTTAAGCCCTTCGACTTCATACTATTTCTGAGCTCCTATTTTATTGACTAAAAATTCAGCCAACCATCATTTTCATAAAGAGCCACACAAAGCCTTCACGAGGAAGTATACTACAGCTAACCACAGCAGCTGACCACAGGTGCATTCTTTCCAAACAGCTGCAAGCAAGTGAATACGTGAGTATGTCAAGAGCCTTCCAAAGCAAAGTGAATTTTGACAGTGCATTTGCCATAAATTCAGTCCTCAACCTTTCGTCCCGGCATTGCTGGTCAGCCGTCCCAAACTATATACAATTTCAACTGCCGGCTCGGTTCTCGCAGCTCCACTCACCCGCATTTTAGCAGCTAAGGTGTTTTGGGATAGTTGTATGCACGACATGGCAATGCGTCATAATGGAGAACTCTCCGAGAAGGAGGAATATTACTTATTACCAATGTATAGGAAGAAAAGCCTGTCAGGGATGCCATTGTCAACACCAAGAAATAAACAACAATGAGGAAATGCATACTGACGTAAGCGCTCTGCAAATTCCTTTGAAGTGCTCTGGACCGAAGACTTTGCTGAAGTAATTTTCAACCTCGGGATCGAACTGCAGCTTTGGCCGATAGCCAGGTACGGTATTGGCCTCGTCTATCATCTTGCCATTCTCTGCCATTAAACCGTCCACGCTGTAAGCATACCTTCAACACTGAAGTGAAAGGTTAGATCAATGGCCGTAGTCGTCAACAGAGTTCCGAACGTCCGTCAACCGCCGAGAACGAGATGATAATACAGTCACCTGGACACGGAACCAGCGCTACGCTTCATCTCTATTACACATACAAATCAGGAAACACCAGGGCGCACTGTCAAGCAAACGGCCCAAATTGCACCATGTTTTTCGGGCACACAAATCTGTACGGTCAACGTAATGCACAAACACATGGACTCACGCCTGAACCCTTTTTAAACTAAGGTGACGGCCAGCTCAAGCATCCAATGTAGTCATCAAATTTGGAACAAAAACGTGTATCACGCCATCTTGTATCTTTGGAGCTGTTGTTGTGAGAGGGTTCTTCTTTGAGTGGTTTGTGGTTTCCAAGGACTCTTTTATTCACATTAGAGGTAGGCTTGAAACCCTATATGTTGAAATATACAAAAAAATGTGGTTTCCTAGTGAGGGCCTAGTCAAGTTGTATGCTCAAAGGGGCAAGGGTGTTTCACCAAAAAATCAAAAACCACTCCAATTGAGCTAGAGGGTTTTTATTTTTTGGTGAAAAGCATTTGGGACATGATTTCCAAGAAGCCCCTTCATGAGAACATCTCCTTCGTCTCTCATGCCAAACGTAGTCTTGGCCTAGGTCAAGGCAAGAATGCTGCTTAAACTTATTACATAGGTGATGTCAGACCTAGCTATCCACCCAAGTTCCTTCACCATTTATGTACACACATCTAGGAAAGAATTGGGTGACTCAAAGCAAACAACAATATGTTAGCAAGTCGAAACATTATCATCACCAAAAGGAAACGCCTTCAAGTTAGGAGCCAAAAATTTGCCAATACCACTTCACTTCTCCTTGGCTCTTCCTTATCCCCTATCAACAACTAGTGCATGCACCAATAGTAGGTCCCAAAAGTGAGGGTCCAACAAAGGTCTAGTTTCAAGTTCTAGGAATGCAACATGCATTAAGCTCCTACCCCACATGAGTACCCCTATGCTCCTACCAAAAAGGTCATGTGGATCTATGATATACAATAGCCCCATCAACCTATGGACAATCTAATGCTCTACATTTTCCAAACTACTTAGGTGTAATGATTGAATGAATATTTAGAAAACATTTAGTAAATTGAGGATTGTCTATGCTTCCTTTGCACATGAAAATACTATAAACTTAATCTTAACAAACACATGAAAATACTACTTAGGTGTAATGATCGAATGAATATTTAAAAAACATTTAGTAAATTGAGGATTGTCTATGCTTTCTTTCCACATGAAAATACTATAAACTTAATCTTAACAAACACCATTTGGGTCTACTTTAACTTGTGACCTTCTTGCCAAAACACTTTTTATTATATACCCATGAATTTTGGTAGAAACATATGTTAGCCAAATGGTCCACAATGTGTTAGCATCTGAACCAACTCTAGACCTAACTAAATATAGTGCTAGACCAAAATGGTGTAATTACTATGTGAATGGAAAGATAACATATTCTCTTTAATTATTTTTTGGTAGCATTGGAATGTTACATCAAGTAGTGGAGGCTTTTAAAGCTTTGTTTAGGTGTTTACCAATACACCTCAATTAGAGTTTCCTCCCACTATCATACTTTTTTCTTTGTATATAGTAGGTGGTTCTTGATTTCAACAATAGTGTACATATAGAGGGCCTAAATATGCATGAGAGCGTATTGTATGCTTGCAAGATTTTCAAGGTTTGATGATTACATACCCTGATTAAAGTTTCCTCTTAACCATCCATTGGATTATTCAAAACCATCCCCCCTCCCTTGTGATTCCAAGTCTACTATAAGTTCTACGTAAATAGATTTTCCTAGCATTCCTCTCCACCTTCATTCGGATGTCTCTACCTTAGCATCTCCCTTACGATAACCCCAAGGCACTACTTTGACATTGTTAACCCTTACTTTCATACACAAGCTTGTGTAGAGGTGTCCTTATCTAAAATCTTCATAGACCTCAACATAGTCTACAACCTCAACCTATTAATAATCTATCACTGCCTCATGAGGAGGCTAAAGAAAGGGATAGCAAAGCTCCCAACAAGGATTGGGAAGGTTTTCAACAAGTTCAAAATGAAAGGCATGGCTAATCCACGTGATTGGACATTGTAGATAGTTCTTTGGTAGCATACATGGGCTTATGTATAGGTGGACCTAGAAAAACCCTTCATAGGCCTCATGATAGTCTACCACCTTTGACTCATGAATAGTCTATCAAAAGATTGCCAAGATCATGCTTCACTTCTGCACTTTTAGGTCACTTTATCTAAGATTTCTCCCTTCAAATTAAGACCTTTGTGCCTGAAGATAAGGCTAGAGAGAAGGACATTTAAGCTCCCAACAAAGATAAGAAAGGCTTCCAACTACTTCAAAGGAAAGCAAGGTCAAAGTTCAACCCACACAATTGGACCTCATGGCTAGTGGTTTGGCAAGAGGGCCTCAATTCTCCAAGTTAGAATCAAGGAAACAAATGAGCACTTTGACTTTGAGGAACTCATCTACTCCCAACTCTGAACCCATTAGTGGGGTGCTAAACTTGTGAGATAATCCAACACTCCATTAGAAAGTAGACCCCATGGACATTATTGAAAGTTCTTTTAAGTCCTCAAGTTTTCTCTCTTCTGGCTCATCCCATTTCTAGATCATGCTTCTCTCTCTTACAACTCGTCTCATTTCTAGATCATGCTTATACTTGCTTTGATGTGCTAGGAACCTTGTGCCTTGGAATCAAGGCCAACTAAAGGGTATTCACATTGTATGATGGAATAGATAGTATTGACCTTTGAAGTAGGAAACATATTCAACTCATCCCATTCTAGATCATGGTTATAGTTGCTTTGACATGCTATAGCCTAAACTAGTGTGATCAACTTAAAATCTTCCAACTTGAACCTTGTTAAGATGACTTGGAGTTAAAGGCCAACTAAAGGGTATTCACATCATATGATAGAATAGGCAATATTGGCCTTTGAAGTAGGAAACATAATCAAGTCTCTTTTGCCACATAGAATATATCCAATTGGGATTGCACTGTAGATTGGGTTAATTAGACCATATGCAATTCTACATCTATCCTAGATTTTCTTATTTGGCCGTAATCATTTGTCCCAATTCAAAGTACATGTCTTCTTACTATTTGAACATGTCAAAGTTCCCCCTACCATCTCTCACTTGAGAGAGTTCCATAGGTCAACACAAATCGAACCTTCTCACCCTTAAGACATTCCAAAATCCATTTATAAAATGGATTAACTAAAGTATTCAATATTGTTGCTTAGTTGTTTGACAACTAGGGTGATAGCCCCCTTCCTTGCTCATGATTTCTAACAAGCCACTTCTGTTTCTTATAAATTAAATGAAGTATTGATTCGAGCTCAAGGCATATCTTTTTCATACCTAAAATTTAAAGACTTTCATGTTTAGCATAGGCAACATAAAGGGTGCTTTTTGGTTTTTCTAGGAAAAAAAAACACACTCAAGTTAAGGATCTAAAAATTATGGTTGAACCAACCATGGAGAATAAGGTGAAGAAATAACTTAATGCTAAGCTTAGACATAATTTGGAAGAAAGGGTCTACTATCAACATTTGGAACTCTAATTGATAGAATGTGCTTGAGAAAACTACCATGATGGGCTTTCTTTTGATTTTCTTTCTATCATCCACTCTTCTTTGTTATTATTATTGGTTGATAGTTGCCTAGATAACATGTAGTTGAATGTAACATGCCATATGCAAAAGGTTTTTAGGATCTAGACATAATAAGAGAAGAGGATTCCTAAAGTTGCTTGGGAGGTGTATGCTAGACCTAGAGGAGTTTGGGTCATTGACATTTGCAAATTTGAGGAAATCCCAAACATTGGTAATAATGTTGATTCTCAAAAGATTATTGATCCCTCAAGCTTGGTATATTAATTCATAGAATAAGAATAATGTGAAATTCTAGGATTATAAAAGATAAGGCTACATAAATCTCTGCAAGAACATTTATGTGGCCTCTCTTGAAAAAAGCTCTAACTAAATTGAAAGGTTGGGCCCCCACAAATATAATTTAGAGGGATTTGAGTGAGAAATTTGCTATCTATACTTAAGAAAAATCATGGGTCAACACTGACATTGAGAGGTAATAAGGAGTGAATTTTGCTTATCAAAAATTGATGGAAAATTTATATTCCACACAAAAAAATTATTCTTTTATTTCCAACATTTGGTTGGCCATATATGACTTGAGTTAACCAATCTCCTATTTCATCACCTTCACAAATGCAATCTAGAGGAGAGATGGAATGACCAAGATAGGCTTTGGGTTGGTGTAACAAATGCAAGTGCAATCAAATATGAATAATTACTAAATAGTTCTACTAAGTGCCCCTACATATCCTAACCTTGATGAGCCTTGAGTATTTGTTGTGGGGGAAAGGGCTAGGGGTTTAGAAGAAGAGCCCATTGAGACTGAAGCCACCAAACGCATCCACCTTGAGGACCCTAAGATGTAGTGATCATGCAATGTGCCTATCTAACTTGAAACTTTTGTTTGTTTGTTTGTTTTTTAAGGTCATGTGATTTCCATTCTTGAAGAAGTGGCTAGAGGATTCTCATTAGGCAAGCATTGCTCATCAAGTGATTCCTCATCGATAGCCTCAAATTGAGCAAAGACTTGGGTAGGATGGATGAGTGTATTTGGTGAAGCAGATGCCTACCATGTCTTCTAGGATACCATAGGAGCAATGCATGAAGATGCCATCATACCATAGTCATCTTGTCTATCCTAGCATTCACATCAAAGAAAAGGGGTGGAAGCCCATCCTCCTAAGGGGTGTACAATTGTTACAATAGTGTCACTAGTAGTCGTAGGTAATACATGTGGTGATGAAAGATACATCAGAAAAAATTACTAAATCTCCTCACAATTTCACTAAACGAGGGAATCATTTCCTTAGCCAGAATAGATACATCTTCTCATACTCAGGGGCCCAAACATAAGGGCTTTTAGAAAAATTACAAATGACATGCTCTTTCTCACAATACCTATTGTGCTTATGAGGATAGGGACAATACATAGGATCGGCTCACTCAACCTCATGTGCATAGCAATAAGCATCCCAAGCAATCTTCTCATTTTCTAAAATATGGTAGCACTATTCTAACTACCTAGAAAATGCTTCTCTAGGTTGTTGTTTATTGTAGCATGACTGCTCTTTGAGTTATTGTAAGCTTGTAGCTTTTGTAGAGGGCTTCCACATCCTATTGGTCTAAGCTATTCCTTTCCATGTCTTAATGAGTACATGCATTGTTCTCAAGGCAAGGTGTTTCTTGAACCTAGAGTCCTTATACACTTGGAAATCAAGCGTGAATACAACACATTGTTCCTATCTTTTTTATATCAATGCACATGTTCCTCTAGGCTTTTCCCTTGCCCTTCTATCACTTTTATGTTAAAATAGACATTCGTCACTTTCTGTGGTCATTACGCTCTCCACACTTTCAAGATTTTCTCATTGCTCTTGGGTGGCTGAGTCCAGTTCTAATTCAAAAGTTCATCATTGGTTCCTTTTGGTGGAGCATCATAGTCTAAAAGCTCACCCAAATCCTTTGAAGGAGTCATTATTGAGGGTAATTACCATGTTTTCTCTATTGATACTTGATGGCCTTTGCTTGATGGTGATGAGATAAGCACAAAAACCCCCATATCCTTCAATTTATGATCATCATACCCCACATGGCAAAGAAGTGCCATTAACCTCTCTTTGGTAGGCTCATAGGTCATCAATTTAAATTGTGAAGTCAATCTTTCTCAAGGTTGCAATGGCCACTTCCAACTGGGCCTTCATATCCTCAACCTAGTTTGTTTAGGACTTTATTGTAGTATTTATTGCCTCATTGTCCATTCTTTTATTGGGTGGAGATGATGCGCTTACAAGAGCTACCTACTCTTTGTATTGACTTTCTCGCAAAATGGCACTACCTAGATCAGTAGCCATGCATTGTAGCATGTCTAAGCAAGCTTGTTGAGCTTTCTCCACCATCTTTGCCATTGCCTCTATGAGGTCTTTCTCTAGGGTAGTTTGCAAGCATGTGAAGCTGACTTGTAGTTGACCGTGGGTTTGTTGAACATCTGCAAGTTCTCTGGTCAAACTTTTCATCTTGTTTCTTTATTGCTCCATCTTCACTCTAGTTTCCCCCAATTGTATTCTAGCTTCCTCATCTTGCTTCTACACTTCTTCTAGCCCTTGGATCCATATTTTCATCTCTTCTAGTTCCTTATGTTGGCTCTCTAATTGATTGTGGAGGTCCTATTGTTGTAGAATAGTTTGCTTCAAGTATTTTTGGTATGTCTCCCACCACTTTTCTAGCCTGGCTTATTATTCTACTTTGTCTCTAAATATTTGAAATTTCTTCCTCTACAGCTTTTCACATATGAATCTCCCTCTCTTTATCTTTAATAGTTATGTTTGCATGGTTTGGAGGGTAGTTAGAATTAACTCTACTAGTTATCTTTGCATGGTTTGGAGGATAGTTAGGATTAGCTCTAGTAATTATCTTTCCATGGTTTGGGGGGTAGTTAGGATTAGCTGCAGTTCTGGTTGTCCTTCAATAACTTTTTCCTTCCCTTTGTTAGAAGTCTCACCTCTCTTTGCTTTGTTGTGCATCAATTTTCTTATCAATTCCTCCTTCCTCCTTTTTGTGTAGCTCTACTTCCCTTCTACGCAAGTCTTTTTGATAAGACAAGTGTGTGCTCGTGAGGAAGTTTTTGTGTTCCTTCAAGGCTACTACTTGTTCTTATCGTAGATTCCTTAGATCCTTTGTTATGGTTGGTGTGAGGTCAAACTTTCCTTGTTTTCACCATCATGCTTTTGTCTTTTTCTCCCTTCTCACTTCTTTTGTTGTATCTTTAGTTGAAGTATCAACCTCCTCCTCTACCTCCCTTCTTCTTTTCCTTTGTTTTGATGCATCTAGATTTGTTGTGCCTCGCCCTCTTGTACCTTGTTCTTTATCCTTTGTGGTAGTGATTGTGATGGCAGTAATGGTTGTGCTTCCTTTGGGTAGGGGGGGTGGTAAAATTTGCACTTTTTTCTAGGCATGTTGTGAAGATCCTTGCAATAGGGGCTCCTAATGCAACACATAAAACTTAGTTAAGTGTAGACATTTGCATTATTATGCAAACCTTAATCTCTATACTTGTTAGTGTTGCTGGAGGTTTTTGTAGTGCTGCCATGGCCCTTGTAAGTGATTCCATGACATTGTCAATCCAATAGTTATTCAGATTCTACTTGGTAATACTATGAAATAATATGTTCTCTATGAGCCCTTTTGGAATCTTGCTAGTGGTTGATGGATTGTCAGTGAACATGGAATGGAACACCTAGGCCATGACTCTTAAGTCCTCATCATGAATTGCACCAAACAACACCCCATCATTGCTCATGTCCTACGGTGACTCAAGGCCCCCTTCCTAGTCAGATTCGTCCTAGAAATATTAATGACATGCTAGCAAATGTAGTTCCATTGCCAATTTTTTAGGGAGAGTACAATGAAGACCCTGATCTTCATGTAACAGAGTTTATGGTAGCCTGTATAGGTGACAATGTCAGAACGCCTGAGCATTGGTTAGCAATCTTCCCCACCACTTTCAAAGGCATGGCATTTCAGTGGTATAAGAGACAAGCAGCAGGAACTTTTGGCACATGGAACGACTTGAAGTTGGCCTTCCTCACTAAATTCAGGCGTGAAGGTTTTGAAGAGCGGATGCGAGAGGAGTTCATAAACCTAAGTCAGTCCTCTGGAAAAAGAGTAGAAGCTTATGTCTCACGAATGGAATCCATCCTGAAGAGATGGACTAACCATCTTTTGGACGAATGTATCCAGAAATAAGTGTTCCTCAAAGGCCTACAATCAAAAGTTCACAAGTTCGTGGAATTGAGAAGACCAACCAATCTGCAAGCTACATTGGAAGGTGCAAGATTGTATGACAAAGTTGAAGCAAGGCTGTCAATGACTCTAGGAAGAGGAGTCTTACCTCCTCTCATGCCAAGAATGGTATACCCACCAAATGCAGTCCTAGGGACAGTTTCCTACCCCTATCCCTAGATGCAAACAGTGCCGCAATATAGTGCACCTAATCCATAGTGGTCGCCACAAACGATAGTGCCTCAAATGATGGTTCAACCACAACAAAAATGGCTTCAAATAGTTCCTCCAATGGCAACTCAACAACAATGGAACCCTACAAACTGGAATCAACAACTCCAAGTCTCAACAAGAGCTCTGGATTAGAACCAGAATAGAGGACCTCTAGATCAACCCAACCAGTGTATGCAATAATTATAGAAGCTTCCCAAAACCCTATTACAAGTACTTCAAGAGGTGAAAATCTGAAGGACTGCTTATCCAACTCAATTGCAAGTATCAAGAAAGAGGTTATGGATGTGATTACAGAGCAGCTACAGATGCTGAAGGTGAATACTACCAATATATCCACCCCTGTGGGAGCTTGGAGAGATGTGATGCATTCTAATACATGGTGCGGAAAGTGCCATCAAGCGAGACATTTAGCCACTGAATGTACCCGAAAACCAACCATTCTTGGAGCCTTTTGTTCCTAATGTTTTAGGAAAAACCATACAGAGGATATTTGCTCTCTGAAAGAGATGCATAAACAAAGACAGAAATATGAAAATGCAAGATTCAACTTACTAGAATCTAAAATGACAATGCAGGACATTGGACCAAAGCCTAGCGAGTTTGGTCCTAATTTTGGTCCAAGGAGGTTTCCCTCTCAAAGTTACAGAGGGGACAGTCTGGCAATGGTCAAAGATCAGAGGTGGAATGTTACAGATGTGGAGAAAAGGGTCACATCTCCCCAATTGTCCAAACCCTAAAAGATCTGTGGATTACAAGCCCTTATGCAGCCGATGCAAAGGAAAAGGCCACACTGCAAAGGACTGTCCAAGTCTAGCTCCCTGTCAAGGCCAATGCCACTGATAGCCAACAAAAGGCACAAGAGCTTGCCTCCAATTTGGTGGAGTTGGAAGTTGCCGCTATCACGCGCGCCAAGAAGAATGAACCGGTTGTACAGAAGGAGAATAATTCCCCTGCTAAGACTATGAAGTTCAACATGCCAATAGAGGGACAGAGCAATACAGGACAAAACAGTGCAGTATAGAGCATTGTAGTGCCACAGAGAGTCACAGAGACGGTCCTAGAAACATGACCAAAAGTCCAAGAGATAGACGATACAGAGGCACCTCCAAAAACAGAGGAAGTGCCAATGCTGGCATTGCTAGAAGAAAAGGAAATATGAAAATGGATGTAGCCCCATTCTCGAGCAGGCTGGAAAAGCCTGTGGATCCTATCAAAGAGTATGACTTGGTCAAAGACCTAGACACCTTTAAACCAAACCTAACATTTTGACAGTTTGCTGATGCTATCTCCCAATTGTCGAAAGAAATTCAAAAGCATCTTGACAAGAAGACACGGCCAAAGGATTGCTTCCCCAACAACAACAAAGTCCAACAGAGCCATAGAACCTGCGAAAGAAGTGGATGTGGCTGACACCTTCCTAGATCTTGGAACCCTAGAGATTAGTGTATGGATAGAAGGATGCTTTATTTCAGATGCATTTTTTGATGGAGGCTCATTAGTGTATGGATAGAAGGATGCTTTATTTCATATGCATTTTTTGAAGGAAGTGGATGTGGCTGACGCCTTCCTAGATCTTGGAACCCTAGAGATTAGTGTATGGATAGAAGGATGCTTTATTTTAGATGCATTTTTTGATGGAGGCTCATGAGTAAACATAATAATGGATGTGACAATGAAGGACTTAGGTTTGCAAGGAATTCAACCTACACAGTGGCTTATCAGATTGGCAGACCAAAGCAGAATTATAAATCGTTGGGCATCCTCCCATACGTAAAAACAACCCTTGCAGGAAGAGACTACTGGCTGACATATTTGGTGGTCAAACCAAACTCTTAGGAGACCTCATACCCTTTGCTGTTGGGAAGACCTTGACTTTTTGAAGCAAGAGCCAGGATGAACTGGTTCAAAGGAACCCTAACCCTAGGCAAAGGACCCCATAAAGTGGTGTTGAAATTGTATGGATCGCAAGAAGGCAATGGATCCACATCCATCGAAGTCATAACTGACTCCTCCAACAAAGTAACACGTGGTACATCAGGAGACGAAGAGGCTGTTAAACATATATTTTCCAAGAAAACAAAGGCACAGTCCCTAACAGTGGGCACTATAAGCCAACTACTGAATGAAGCAAAGTCCTTGTCCATGGGAGAATACCTCCTGCCTCAACTAGAATTGACTTCTAAAATCACCTCTTCTGACAGAGAGATAGAAGAGTGGATGTATTGTTCTCCCTGTTATATGGCAGTCGCAAAGTTAGAAGTAGAGACAATCACAAAAACAAAGCTAGAGATAGAAGCACAAGTAGAAGCAGACATAGAAGTGAAGGATTTGTTCTTCTCCTACAGAGCCTCTACAGAAGCACAGACAGAGGCTCTAGAGGAAGAGGATGAAAATGATAAGGAAGAAAGCGAAGTAGGTTATGAAAGTGCAGATGAGGAAGTTTCTCTGATAGCAGATGATCTTGTTAATGTCCCTACATAGACCTCAGAGACCAAAGATCTCGGGGTGTTGGATGGAATGACCATGGTTTCATTTGGGTTGACAAATGGACCACAAAGTATTTAGAATTTACATAAGCAATGGATCAAAAGCATAAAAATTAAGTTCACCAGTGGCTCCTCTCTCACGCTAACCATTCATTCTTGAGAAAAGATGATGATGATGCCCCTTGTCAACAGAAGCCAAAGCCATCAAAGCCATGGCTTATAGAAGGTCCGTGCTATGTGATATTCCTGGACACATCTTCTGAAGATGAATCCTTAAGTCCAGAAGAAATCACCACTCACACAGAAGCAAACAAAGCTCTGATACCCTTTCAGCAATCTCAACAGACAAATGAATCATCTATTTAGAAGGAGGACATTGGTTCTAGTGGAACATCAGACGAAAGAGTCAAACCTCTATCCAAAAGCAATTCATGGGACATTTATCCACGAAGTGGAAGGTGAAAGGCAAGTGATGTTCTTAGATACTGATGGTACTGAATGACACCTGAAAGTGGATCTCAATCTTCTAGAAGAAGAACTAGTGGTCCTGCGAGACCTATTGAAGGAGAACTTAGACGTGTTTACTTGGTCGTATAAAGATCTAAAGGGGATTGATCCCACAATATGCCAACATCACATTGACCTAGAGCCTGATGCCAAACCAGTGAGACAAAGACAATGGTGCATGAATCCTAATTATTCTGCTCTGGTGAAGGCTGAATTATTGAAGCTTCTTGAAGTTGAATTCATTTATCCCTTGGCTAACAGTGAATGGGTTTCGCCCATTGTGGTTGTACCCAAGAAGAATATGAAACTTCGAATATGTATAGACTTTCAAAAGCTGAACTCGAAGACGAAGAAGGGTCATTTCCCTATCTCTTTTACATACCAATTGTTGGACATAGTGGCAGGCCATGAGCTCTATTCCCTCTTGGATGGATTCAACATATATAACCAAGTCCAAATTGCAGAAGAGGACCAATCCAAAACAACCTTCACCATAGAATGGGGGACCTATCCCTACAAAGTGATGCCATTTGGGCTTTGTAATGCTCTTGCCACCTTCCAAAAAGTAATGATGATTTCTTTCCAGAATCATCTGCATGATTTCATTGAGGTGTATCATGATGACTTCTATGTCTATAGCTTAATACATGAGCATTGGGGACACCTAGAGCAGTGTTTTGACAGATGCCGAGAGTATGGGATTTCTCTCAACCCCAACAAATGTATCTTTGGTGTCTCATCAGGAGTTCTTCTGGGCCATATTCTCTCTGCACAAGGGATTGCAACAGACCCGACGAAGATTGAGAAAATCGCCGCCTTGATAGCACCAACAAACCTTAAGCAATTGAGAGGATTTATGCAAGCCGAAAGGTCACTGATAGAGAGCGGAACTACACATTGATAGAGCTTGAGTGTTTAGCAATGGTGTTTGCACTGAAGAAGTTTTGACACTATCTACTGTCAACGCATTTCAAGTTCTATGTGGATCATAAAGCCCTATCCTTCCTAATGAACAAAGCAGATGTTAAAGGACGACTGATGAGATGGTTGCTTCTATTCCAGGAGTTCGATTTTGAAGTGGTCACTAAGCCTGGCCGCTCCCATGTCTTAGCCGATCATCTGTCACGGATCCCTCAAACTACAGAAGAGAGGAACAGGATGATCCAGACCTTCCTGATGCTTCTTGTTTCTAGTTGAAATAGCTATTCCCTGGTATGCAGACATATCCAACCTCTTGGCAACTCAACAGTATCCTCCTGGCATCTCAAGCCGTGAGAAGAAGAAGCTTCTGTTAGAATAAGCTCCTTACACCTTGCTAGGTGGTGCACTGTACAAGACGGGCAAAGATGAAGTGTTGAGAAGATGTGTCGCAGGAGATGAAATCGGCATAGTATTGAAACCATGCCATGACGAACCATGTGGTGGACACTACGCAGGAGAAGCGATAGCCACAAATGTTCTATTAGTAGGATACTGGTGGCCAACCCTCCACAAGGATGCATATGACTACTACAAGAGATGTGATGCTTGTCATCGAATGGGAAAACCCACCAAAACAAGTGCCATGCGGCTGCAACCTATTCTTCCCCTAAAGCCATTTGAGAAGTGGGTGATTGACTTCGTGGGACCCATTGATCCACCCACCAGATGGAAGCAAAACAGATACATCTTAGTATGTGCAGATTATGTCACAAAGTGGTGTGAAGCTAAAGCTCTGAAGCGGGATGATGGTACCAATATAGCCCTATTCATGTATGAAAATATTATTACATGTTCTGGCAGTCCCCTCGAGTTGGTAAGTGATAGAGGTACTCATTTCCTTAACAAAATCATGGAGGAGCTAACAGAGCCATATAAGATCCGCCATCGCAAGTCCACTCCTTATTACCCCAGAGCCAACTGCCAAGTTTAAGTCACCAATCACATCGTGTGCTCGATCTTGACAAAAACGATTTCCGCACATCGTCGTGACTGGGATGATCGACTTACAGAGGCCCTCTGGGCATACAAAACCTTCCATAAGGTAGCTATAGAACAAACCCCTTTCCAACTGGTATATGGTACTGAAGCCATCTTCCCTGTTGAACTGGAATGGCCCTCTTTATGAGTGGCAGTTAAAGAACACTTGGGAGATGATGAGTCACTACAACGTCGTCTCCTGTACTTGGAATGTTTGGATGAGACTCGGCGGATGGCCCTACAATGTATAGAAACCACTCAAGCACGATGCAAGGCCTATCATGACAATTTCATCAAGCACAAGGAGTTTAAAGAAGGTGACCTTGTCCTGGCCTATGATTCGAGATTTTGCAAGTTTCTTGGCAAGCTTCAACATCGGTGGATGGGCCCGTACAAGGTACTTGCTATTAATCCTAATGGCTTTGTCCAAGTGCAAGCTATCGACATTTCTGAGGATCCCTTTCTGATAAATGGCTATCACCTGAAGAAGTACTTCCCTCCCTAGGGATCTTGACAATCATAGTCGACCCACCCTTTTCCTTTTGGGTGTTGCACTATCTTTTTCTTCATGCTCCTGATAGCCTTGATGATCTTTCTCATGAGGTAGTCTCGTTCTACTAGCCGCTCATAGATACCTCTCAACCCTACCTTGTTCTCTTCTTGTCTGATTTAGCAACGGTGGCGAGGTTAGTCCTGACACATGGTATTTTTACCATTCTCTTTATTAGTGAAAAAAAACCAAAAATATATATATTTTAAAAACAAACAAACAAACTATTATGGGAGAAAAGGAAGAAATTCCTTGTCATAGCAGGCCTCATTCCAAGAAAATGTGAAAACACCTTTGGGTGGGAGCTGACTGTGAAAAAGGTGAGAACACCCCGCAGTTCAGGATAGCTAATTCATCAGCAGAACCTTTCTAGCAAGTAATTTGAAGTGACCTCCCTAGGTGCGTTATCTTTGCAATATCAATCCATCTGCCCTCTTTAACATACGACCTTTCATACAAATCATTGAAGTACCAGACTTGTTGGTTGGCTCCTTGGGTATGCCTCGTCTTTAAGATCCTGATGACAACAACAAAAAAAACGATCTTCATCACCAACCCCTTGATGTGATGCGAGCTTTCATCCTCACAAGATGGGGACGTGAGTATGGGCTGCCCTCTGTATCTTTCAACAGAGTGTGAGATAGAGGGTGGGTGAATGCCCAGTCTTTCCCTTCAAACCAAATGAGAGGCGAGATGTGTGAATGGAGTGTTGCACGCACATGGGTTGGGCCTCTCAATGCACAAAGCATGATCTATTCCTGTGCGCTGCATCATAAGGCTCCCTGGCCTTCCTTCTTGCACTGTATGCCGGCACATGGCGCGATGCACCGTTGCACCATCAAATGCGCACAAGACATACAACCTCTGCAGAAGTGAAGGTGAGGATTACATCAATGAGTTTCAGGAATGGGCTACCCTCTGTATCTTTCAACAAAGCATGAGACAAAGGGTGGGCTAAGTGTGACTGGTATTTCTCCTCAATCAATTTCGAGAGGTGAGATTGAGGGACGTTACGATCATTGGAGTCAGGTACGTTTCCCTTTCTCTATGCACACACGAGACGGGTCTCTGCCATTAGCACATGACATGTCACCCTATTATGTGCCCTACACTACAAGGCTCCCTGGCCTTCCTCCTTGCACCTATGCAAGATGGGTGGAATGTATGAATGCACCATCATTTGCGCACACTGGTATACTCCCTCCAAATCAGTTTTCCCTTGTTCAATTCTACACCGGGCGTGAGTTATGGGATTTCTTGCTTATTCATTATTGAGCGATATGCGTCATGGGGTAAGCGACTATTCTATCATCCTCTTGAGTGCCCGTGAGTTGAGTGATTATCCTTTGTCAATCAACGACACCTACCCCGATGGACTTTATCAACCAGCTACCTCCCTGGGTGGTGTTGCATGGTCCCTGCCATGTTGGCCGAACGTTGGAGTAAGCTGTGGTACCTCCTGCAGCCGACTCCAACCCTTCAGCAGTGATAGTTCCTTTAACCATACACGAACCGAGCCAAGCTTTTCTAACCCTATCCTTATGATTGCAAGTGTATGTTATGTGTTCAGTGTGGGGACGCCAGAGTCCAGTCGGTTGATGAGTCCTAGGCTGTGTTGCTGCATCTAACCCTGTTCGTTAAGGTTTTAAGTGTGGGGATATGTCCCTGTGCGTCTATAATGCATACCCCCTCCATATGCCACAATTTAATCATGCATGTATGCCACGACCTGATTTTACCCTGATGGGATCCCTTCCCCACACACCCGTCCATTTTCATCCCACTCCTGGGGTCGTTCCTTCTCTTTTTTTCCTTTATCCCTTGTTGTGACATTTTTCCATGTTGAACGCATCCTACGTTCACCGAAACCCACATCCAATCTTGCAGCCCTGTTCGTCCCTTCGACTTAACCATTTTTCATTTTTCCCAACCCTTGTTTCGACCGATGGTTCTTGAGTTCTTCATTTTTGAACATTTCTTGTACATTGGATGTGTTTTCATGTCAACGTGCATTTATTGCTTCAGAACACCAATCTGACATGATAGCCCTGCCCTCTATCTTCCCCCTGACATTTTTCCTTTTTGCTCCCTATCCTTCCGATGCACGGTTCTACCGATCTTAAATTTTGCGAGTTTTCGAGTCATTTTCGTGCCTATTTTTCACATTTTTTCATGTGAAATTGGCCTATTTTCACTGAAATTCCAGTTTCCTTTTACCGTTGTGTCCAACCAACCTTTTCCCACATGTTTCCTTTTTTCTTTCCCTATTCCGTTGTCGGATTTTTAGTTTTTTTGTGCTTTTTGCATGTGAACCCCTCCTAATTTTCTTGGAATCGAGTTTTGCCATGACTCCCCTTTCCACGAACATTTTTCCTTTTTACTGCCCTTCATTTCGTCGCTCGAATCTTTTCGTATTATTTTTTTAGCCCTTTTTTAGTCTATTTTTTGGTTTTTTCCATGTGAACACATCCTCTCTCTGTCGGAACCATGTTTTGACATGATAGGTTTGTCAGGCCCATTATTTTGCACAATTTTCCTTCTTTCTGCCCTACGTTTCGGCAAGCAGATTTTTCCATATTAATCCCCGTATGTCTTTTTGGAGCTGTTTTCGTGTTTTTCCCATGTGACCACCCTAATTTCGTCCCGGCACCCGTGTCACATTTTTATGTCATCTTTCCCTTGTCTCCCGCCACCTTTTTCATTTTTATGGTCTTTCGATCTGATGTACGGTTTGGGTTTTATTAATTTTTCTTCATCTCGATGTGTTGCCACGTCTCTTGTGTCGCACGTGAACGCACCTGTTTTCGATTTTAAGTGCCTCAAGACACCCCCTGGCGTCTGTGCCTTGTGTATTGCCATCGCGGCCCCATCTTATCCCGTCCATGCAAATTTTTTTACTCCCGCCCCGCGCATGCGCACGAGATGGGGGTGCGCTTCCCTTTTAATGGATATTGGAAAAAAAAACCAAAAATAAATACATAAAAATTAAAAAATACCCCTACCACAAAAAAAAAAACAAACAAACAAACAAATACACACATAAACTAAAGAACAAACCAACAACAACAACAAAAAACCCACAAACGAAAACGTACACACACATCCCCAAACACCAACCAACACACAATAAAAAACAAAAACAAATACATACTTACCTAAATAAACGACCAAGAAACTATAAAATATTACCCAAAAGATAAAAGAAAAAAGAAAAAAGAAAAAAACACAACACAAGCACAAAAAAAAAACACACACACAAACCCAACAACAAAAAAAACTCAAATTAAAAAAAAAAAAAGAACAACAACCCAAAAAAAAACCAAAACAAAAAAAAAGAAAAAAAGCAACAAACAACAAACAAAATACTAATCACCAAAATAATAATAATAATAACAAAATAACAAAAAAATAAACATAAAATTAATAATCATAATAATACTTTAAAAACAAAATACCCACCCCATTCACCATTCCAAAAAAAAAAAAACTTACCAACCGTCCGTTCGTCCACGCGTCCTTCCTCCATCGCCTTCCTATGTTTTCTCCCTCCTTCTTCGTTGCGCTCCTTCCTCCTCTCCTCTCGTCGCCTTCTCGCCTGGCACCGCCTGGCCTGCCTCGCCGCGCTGTGCCCTCCTTTGTCTCCCTCCTCTTGCCCGCCACTTCTCTCTCTCCCCCCCCCCGCACTATTCTTCTGCACCCCTCCCACTTTACTCCCTCCCCGCCATCGTTCTTGCGTGTTCCCCCCTCTCGACGACATCCTCCTTGCCCCCCGCGCCGTTGCGTGTTCCCCCCCCCCGGCAGCATTCTCCTTGTCCCTCCCGCCGTTGCCTGTTCCCCCCTCCCAGCGGTGTTTCCTATCCCCCCTCGCGGCGGTGTTTCTTGTACCCCCCCCCCCCCCCCCCCCCCCCCCCCCCAGTCTTTTCCTGGACCCCCCAATTTGGGCCCCCCCCTATTTGACCCACCCCGCCCGTTTTTTTAAAACCCACCCCCACTTTTACCAACCCCCCCCCCCTTCTACGCCCCCTTCCTGTGCCCCTCCTCCGCCCTCAATTCCCCTTTTCCTCCCGCGTTCTCATTGCCCCCTTTCCCACCCCGCTCCATTTTCCGGATATACACACAACACGCGAGATAGTCACCCGCGGGCGTTGAGGTGTAACCGTGCGTACGTAAGCTGCCAACGGGTGTTCACATGCGAGGACGCGCGTCTGGCCTTGTCCGTGAGGTGGTGCATGCTTAGCCATTTCCACCCAGCTATTCACACGCAGCCTAAGTACTTATTTTTAAATTTCAAAACCCGCTAAAAAACCCGCAAACATACCTAAAGCCTAATATTTTTTAAAAAAATCATTTTTAAAATCAATTTAAAAAACAAAAAATAGCTGAAAATCCTTTATCAAATTGAATTTTTTTTTGGTTTATTTTCTTGGTTAAAATGCAAAAAATAAATTGCACAAAAATTACACATATTAAAAATCCTTCAAAGTCCATTGAAAATTGAACAAAATTTATTTAAAAATAAATAAAAATTAGAAATAATTTCAAAAAATAAAAAAATTCCACCAACTCATCTAAATATTTCTAGACTGTTCCACATATTGAAAATGCTTTAATAAATGGTTTAACTATTATTTTAAGGCAAAAATGCTAAATTCAATACTTAAATTTATGAAAAATCATTTTCAATTTTGAAAATAAGCTGAAAAATACTAGATAAATCCAAAAACATTGTTGAAATTTGACGGTTCAATTTTTATTCATGGTGGACTACTGAAACCTCACCATCAAATTTTATAACATATTCATGTGTCCCTTTTATTCCGTTTTAATCGTATAAAAAAAAAAACAAGCAAATATATTAAATAATAATAATAATACTAAAAATAATAATCACCTAACAAAACACTCAACAAAAACAAAAATAAAATAAATTACGCACACCAAACAAATATACTTCCACTAACCTTGCCTTAACGTGTCATATCATTTTCAGTTCATAGTTTTTTTTCCTTTTTGGATTGCTGACTTGCATCTTGGGATTGAGACGTGCGCATTCCATTTTATTGCATACACACATACCCACGTCCAAGCATTCACTGTGATTATCTATGTGTGTGGTGTGTGTATATATTCCATCTGAGTGGCGCCTCAAGCTCCTTCTCCTGTTTAGTATGTCCCATTGATTAGTAGGGATTATTCTTCCCTACATGCTTTTGAGCCTATTGCGAAAGATGGCCTTGCATCTTTTGTGGCTGCTTCACTCCCTCTGATTCCAGATGATCCAGTCATTTGTGATGAGTTTCTTGCGTTATACAGTAAGAAATCGGGCTTGGTTTGTGGTACTTCCATGGTCCTGACACCTAGAGGGTTAGGGAAGGCTTTGTCTCTTCCTTACAAAGGAGAGCCCTTTGTCACAGCTTAACAATTATCCTCAAATGAGGAGATCCTCAAGTTATTTTACAAAAGCAGACTAAAGAGGTCCTCGATGTCAAGAAGGTGATTAACACTTCAGGAGTGTCTTTGTCATTGATCATTGATCCTCTTTGGAAGCTAGTGTGCCAATTTCTCTAGGACATGTGTATGCTTGCCAAGACACCATCTCACTATTTGTCTAAGGAGCTCTTCACAGCTTCCAGGATGGTTTAAAAGGGGTTGCCATTGATTGGAGTACTTACCTTCTTACAAAGATGGACCAGCATTTTGTCAAAGTGACTAGAGGGAATGTTACCAATGTAACCTATGATTCATATTTATATGCTTTCTTGAGATATTCAAGCCTTAAGAAGGGTGTGCTGCCTCCTCCTCCAAGTGATCCAGTCCCTCCTCCTCCACCTTCAGAAGATTTAGAACCCATTGACATAGAGGATATTGACTCTCCTCCTCTATTGGTCATTCAGCAGAAGCACTTGAAGTGTGTAGCAGAGAAAATTCCACCAGTCATTCCTTCAGTGTCACTTCTTGCTACCTCTAGAAGTGACCTCCTTGCCTACCTCACATGCAACAACTTATTCAGGGCACATTGAGAGGGTTCTTTGGATATATTAGTTCCTTTGCTGAATAGCTTAGTGTCAGGGGATGCCATTCCTTTCCTTTGTAATGACATCCAAAGTTCTATTGAACTCTCAGTGGACAGCTTGTGTTCAACAGTTGTATGCTTCTTTCTATGAAGAATTGATGCAATCCAAAGACCAGATGCATAAGGCAACCACATAGCTAGCCTTTGCTAAAGACACTCTTGCCGATATGTTTAAGCAAATAGAGTAGGACACAAATGATTGAGACCCAGAGAGAAGAAATATATTCTTTGAAAACTCAGTTAGCGGAAGCTTAATCAGAGGTTACTAGAGCTTCGAAAGAGAAAGAGAAAATATCTAAAGAAGCTCAAGAGTTTAAGACTCTTTTGGATATGAAACTGTCAACTTTGCAGAGTGCTCACAATACAGTGGAATCCCAAGCTTCCCAAATTAAACAGTTGTGGCGCAGTCACGGTCCATCCCTCCAAGTCCCAATATTCCCATGATTCCTTCTATATCTCAAAAGGACTTGGCAGTTCTCCAGAGACATGCCACATTATGTGTGTTGTTTCAAGCTAAAGTGGAAAGATTGCAGTCCAGGATGGATTTACTATGGTCTACATTTGAGCAATTTCAAGAGTATATTCCTCTCGACCATTCCTTTTTTGTCCACTATCATTTGCAGAAGTTAGCCTTCTATATTAAGCTCTCAACAATGGATCTACCTCTTCTAGAGGATGGTTGGAGTGGAGCCTGGTCTTCTGATTTGCTAATAGAAGTTGTCCGTATGGTCTTTGAAGATTATGTGACGACGGATATCATGTTGCTGTCTTATATGTATCTACGCGGTGATCTGTTAATTTTAGATGATGTCGATCTGGCTTGGTATATAGGGGATGTGGTCTTGCAAGTTGCCTTGTATGTCAATCATTTGGAGTTGAGGATATATGATATCTTCCAGTGCTATTCTTCTAAAGTGGCTACTTGCCCTAACACTTTATGGCATTCGATGATTGATTCTATAGTCCTGAACCAACGACAGAATACAGCCTCTACTCATGTGCAAAGCACTAACCAATTGAGAGTGGATCTCCTCGCTTATCTTTCCAATAACCATCCATTTGATTCATCCTTCTTTGATGCCTACCATCAACGATTTTTTTTAGGTCCCTTCATTCCTAGCTTATTGTATTATCAACAAATGGCCCATCGCTATGATGCTTATTTTTCCCTTTATCAATCCAACTCAACAGCCATCTTACCTCTCCTTTTCCAACCTCAAGGTTTTCCTCAAATTCCAATCTTTACCTATTGTTCTTTCATTGAAGATCGAGTCTTTTCCCCTTCTCCGCCTTGTCCTTTCCCATCTATCCATATATCTTCTACTTTTCATACTTATCAATTAACACCTTTCCTAAACTGATTTGCTTAAATTTTCAGCTAATCTTTCTTTAGCTTATTCCTCATTTTATGACTTTGCCTACACATCTCTTCATCCTCTTTTACTCATTCCTCTTCCATCTCCTGCCACTTCTATTTCTCAACCCTCTCAGTTGGTTAGTGGGTATGAAGGATTTTATTAGCAGATTCCAAGAAGAAGAGGATGGAGCTCAACTGATTCTCTCATGAGACCACAAATTAATTGGCCATTAATTCCATGAGACTGGACAACTACTAGTCAAGAAGCATACCAAAATTATCTCCATTTTTCTCAACAATATTCACAATCTCTAGATCCTTCAGTGAGATTGACAGCCCATTTTGCTTGGTACTTAGCATATATGCATAGGCATTCCCATAACGATGAAAAGGCCATTTCAAATCTTTGTATGAATGCCAATGTGAATATTGATTCCCAATAGTTAGATGTCTTATATTTTCATGCCATTTGTCTACCTAGCAAATACCTTGTTTTGCTAGAACGAATGTGCTTCCTTCAATTCTTTCAGAATCCTCCAAAATCTTTTGTAGATGAGTCTTTATCCCTAAATCGCTTTCGTAATCATCAAGCCTTGAAGAGGGATCATCTTCATTGATACCCCTGAATGTATCTTCTATGCTTCTTAATGATATATTTTTTGGAGGTGCCATTCAGATGGTTGTGTTTGTGTTTGTGCTATATTAATTTGTATGTGATGAGTTCGTACTGGTTGAATAATTTATTTGAGAGCTCTCTTTTCAACTATTGATATTGATGGTGGATGGAAAGCCTACAATGCAAAGCTGAGGAACCTCTTATATCTTTTACAAAATTTTCATGACTTTTTATTGTTTATAAGATGTGTTAATGAATAACAATGTTTTCCTTTAGTAGTATTCTTTCCTAGATACAGGTGAAAAGTTGGGGTCATGGTTTGGGTAATTATTGAATATACTAAAGAAGATCGAATTGAGCTTTTTACTAAACTTACATTCTTCTTTTCCTTAGGTCGCAAGGACGCTTCCTTTCTAAGTGTGGGGATATGTTGAGAGTGGAAAAAGACTGATTTTTTGATTGATTTTTGTTATTTTTGAGGTTTGAATGATTGATACCAATGGATTTAGAGTGATATTTGGTTGTTTTTGGAAGTGTTTGAGAGTGTTTTGGATGATATTGAGTATGTTTTGGAAGCTTATGATGATTCTTAGTAGAAATATGAGGCTTTGTGATATTCTGATAGGTTCTGATGAGGTTTTGATACCTTCTATTTTGTTTTGATTTTCTTATGTATGAGGCATGGATTGATAATTGATGAAGGTTGAAGTCTTTTCAAAGCTTATTGAATAGTTTTTGATATTTTTGAATGGTTTTAGTATGAATTATGAGGATCTATTGTTCTTTGATGACCTTCTGTAACCCTCTGTAGACCTTTTGTAGAGGCTTTGTTCCTGTACTGTTCTATTCTTTTCTGTAGATCTTCTGTAAGTGTTCTGTAGAATGTATGTGTGACTTTGAAAAAGTTTTCTAATTTTTAGAAAGGATGAATCTAAGTTCAAAAGAGCTAAAACAAATGGAAGAAGTAGCTGCTAAAGACTGAAGTAACAGTGACAATACTGAGCTATGAAGAGACACTGTAGTGGCTCTGGCGCCCCTTCATACCTCCCATACCTCTTGGGAGGTGCATCCACAACCTAAGAAGGATTATTAAGTGCCATTATTGAGTATTGTAGTAGAGAGATAATGTATTATTGATATATATAGAGAGAGAGAGGGTCAGAGATAGTTAATTTTATAAAAAACAATGTATCTGTCTATGAGAGATCAAGAGAGAAAACTATGAAGACATTCAAGATGAATACTATGTGATTGATTTCCATTCAAAGTGGTTTATTCTTTTATGTTCTTTGTTTTATTGATGGATTCTATGAAGATGCTGAAGATTATGGTTGGTTCTATCAAATCCGTGGGAGATATCTACTATGATGTTGCATGAAGATTTGCTATTTTCTTTGTTTTGGTCATCAAAAGAATGAAATAAAAGCTTGTTGATGTTACAAGATAGATTTTCTTGCAATAGAATTCTCTTTTCCTTGGTGTCTCTCTTGGGGATCCAGGGGGAAAGGGCTAAGGTGTTAGAAGCAAAGCTTAATTCGAGGACCCCTAGGTGCAATGTTTGTGTTGTGCATTTGTCTTAATTGGAATTTTTTTTCCTCTTCTTTTTTGTTTTTGTTTTTTGAATACAAATATGAACTTCACTTCTGTGAGAATGGTTGTAAGGTTCGGTTGAGACATGTCTTGCTAAGCATGTAGTCCTTTACTGCATCTCATAGCTCGATGGAGGATTCTATATAGAAGGGGTGGGTACAAAAAGTAAACCAATTGTCTACCATATCTTCTAATAGCTCCATCTAGTAGGATGGAAAGAGTGCAGTGTGTAGGTGTAGGCAAATCATGGCCACTCTATCTATGCCAATGTTAATGTTGAAGAATAGCGGGGGCTATCCATCTTCATAAGGGATTGGGATTTGTTACAACGACTTGGCCAAGAAGCGAAGATAATTATAGATAGTAATGAAGGTAGGGTCAAGGCAATTCATGAAGTGGTCGAGCAATTTGTAGAACGAGGGCTGAAGTTCTTGAGATTAAAACAAATATCAGTTTTCATGCTCAATGACATTAACATTGGGGATCTTTAGGAAGTTGTACTGGCCATGGTGCTACAGATCATAGTCGCACTGTGTATGTCGCCTAGGGTAGGGGCAATGAAGTTCATCTACACTTTGAGTTTAATGTAGTAGAATGTCAATATTGTAGTGTAATCAATTTCTAGGTAGCATATTGCCCTTTTGGCTGAAGCTTCAAAATTTCTTGTGGCTAGAATTTCAAATGCTTAGCTTAACTTTTTCTTTCTTGAAGTTGACAAGATTTCAAGAAGATATTCTCATCTTGTTATTCATTTTATTTCTTGGCTATGTTTTTAGTTGTTTTGATATATCTGTATAGTTCTTAGGGACAGAGCCTTTTGGAGCTTTCTTTCCTTAGAAACCTTGAAGTTGAATACCACAATTAGATCTCCTTTTGGCTCTTGGCACTTCTTCATTTTGTTCATCCAGATTTTCCAGTTGCACTTCATACCCTTTGTAGTTAGGGGAATGGTCAATTATTTATTGAGTAAGAGCCTTCATCGACACTCAACAATCTCAAGCGACACTCTTGTACTTTTGGTGCCAACTCTACCATTGGTTGCAGTCCTTGAAACACATCACCTGCACTCTCCCTTGGCTCATCAAATTCTTGGGATTCCATAAAGTTTGCCGAGGAGGACATGATTAGTGGCTTTATAGGAAACAATGGCTCTAATCTAGAGGTTTCTAGTGTTCCTAGTCATATATCTTCCCACTTCTATTCTTTGTATCCAATACCATTTAGATAGTGTCTAAGTGTGTGGGAGCTTTCGCTCAACCGCCAAGACCCACGGACCGCTTATTGTTTCAAGCATTCCAAGCGAGCTCTCATGGCTATCTCTCACCTAGCCGACGCGCCGTCAATCCTGCAAATGCAACGAACTTACCTTGATGCTCGATTGAGTGCCCTCCTCTCTCTCGCACTCCGGTAGCTCCACGATTCTCGATGCTAGCTCAAGCATCCTCAAGCCTCCTCCATCTCCAAGCTCCATCCTCCATAGCCGTGCACGCAAGAGAAGAGAAGAGAAGAGAAGAGAAGTAGAGGAGAGGAGATGGTGAAGGGCTTCACCCTCTTGATCCCTCACTCTCACACACACTCACTCCCTCACACTCTCACACTCCCCCTCTCAAGAGCACATACAAGCAAGGAGGAGAGAAGAAGAGAGGAAGAAGAAGACTAGTTTTGCCACACACCAAAGAATGAGCTCTTCATTCACTTTTCAACCTTATATACAAAACCCTACTTCCCTTTTGGGCGGTCATCCCCTTTTCCCTTTTTTACATGGCCGGTCATAGCCTAGGCCCTGTTTTCCATTGTCCTTTTATCTTCCTTGTTTCCTTTTTACTACCCTTCTATATTTACAAATTGCACGGGTGAGAGCCCGGCACTCTTTTACAAGATTTTAGGGTGCACTTTTTATGCGCCTTTCCCTTTTTGTGTTTGCCTTGGACTTTTAAGGTTGTCCCTGCGCTTTTGGCCTTTTCTCTTCTTTTTTTCCTTCAGTCGGGCTACCTTTTTTCCGCCTTTTCCCTGCATCTTTTCCACTTTCTTTTGCTCTCTTCACGTTGGGGTTAACATTACCCCCCTCCTAGACGAGTGCCACTCCCATGGCACTCATTGGCGTAGGTAGCAGGTGGTAGCATGCACCGAAGACTTGGGGGACAGTGGCGCCTGGGGCGTGTATTGGTGATCGGTTCACGTGGGGGTTTGTTGGGGATGCTGCCTAGGACGATTCTTTCTGGCTTGTCGGATGTTGAGGGGGCAAGTAGCGTTGGGTGTTGATGAAGAACGAATGCCACTTTTGCTGTGATCGTCAACACCTGCAATTGAAAACCTCTCAGGTGGTCTCTCCCTAAGGGTAGTGCTAGTCTTCTGTATTGTGCACAATACATATTTTATTAGTTTGGGAGACAGGTCGAACTCTAAGCAAGCTGAGAGTATTGTCCTGCGCTTGAGGACCCAAACTGTGAATATAGTTCGGTGTAGATATTATGTGAGTGCGGTGCTTGTGCATACTTAGATATTACTTAGCTAGAAGACTGGTCGGCGTGGGGCGTTGTAGAGCAAGGAGCTATGTTGGTGAAAAAATGTGTTAATGAGAAGATGGAGTACACCTTTGATGACTGCTTGGAGACGTCGTTAGGGGTTTTCCATTGTCGTCGAAGCTTTTGCCCTCTTTTCTTTTCTTTTTCTTTTTTTTTGCCATGATGAGGTGGGTACATGGAGGCAGTGGTACGAGGCATAACGGGATTTCTACTCCTCAGCATCCGAATGGTGGGTAAGGGTGGGCGGGGGGCGGGGGGCCTTGTTAAGGAATTTTGGGCTTAGCAAGTAGCCCTTAATGTGGAGGCGGGTTTTGAGGGTGGTGGTAGAGAGAAAGGGGTGGTTGCACTGTGTGAATTTGTTGTCATTCATGTCTTCCAGCAGTGCACCACAGAAGGATGGCAAAAGAGCAGCACGCATCATGAGACGAGTCATGGTGGTGCTGTCTATGGCATTGGGATCAAAATAGAGGGGTGGGAGGTGGCGTTCTTGGGGTGCGGGTTCCTGGTGTACTAGGATCCTAATTAATCTAAGATAGTTACAGGTGGTGATGAATGTTGGGTCGGGGCAAGAGGTGAATTCGTTAAGGAATTTATCTATAGAGCTGTACAAGTCGGGAAGGGTGAAGAGAAGAGCGTTCCTATGGGAAGTGGTATTGGCATTATAAATGACGGGGAAGTCGAACCTGCCGTGGATGGACAGGTTGAAGTCCACTCCTACCCTTCGAGGATACGGCATAAAGGTGGGGTCATTCCTCTCTAAAGGGAGGGTGTTGCAAAAATCCATCCATGCTTCCAGGTTGACGTAAAAAATGCACCTCCTCCAGGTAGGTTGGCAATTATAGCCTTCCACTGTGCGAGGTACCTGGAGGACTTTGTCTTGCCAAAACTCGCGGTCCTCGGCTCCCCAAGTAGTTGGGTGGGCCTCACGCTCTGCTAACCATTTAGCCTTGAGCCTGGCTACCATGGCAATGGCATCCTCCACCAACTGAATGGGCAGCACCCTATTCAAGGCGATGGGAAACTCGAAGCGCAGATCAAAGGGGTCTCGGCTATACCCCTACTGTTTCCAGATAATCATTTCAGCGCGGTATTCAGCGGGGGAGTCTTGGGTGCGCAGCGGAAGAGGGGCAGGCTGTTTTTGGACAGGTTTGGCCTTCAGCTTTCTTCTTGCCTTCTCCACCATCTCCTTTCTTTGGTTGGTGTGGGCCACTCTTCGCTCGGCAGATGTGTCATGTGGTGGCACTTCTGTTTGTTGTGGTTGAGGGGGTGGTGGGACATATTCCTCTTCTTGAGGCCCTAGGTCAAGCTCTGGTTCACCCCCTTCCGCTTTCTCGTCTTCCTGTGTTTTCTCCTCAATGAACCCAAGGTCGTCCATCTCCTATGCCGTCAGTCCTACTTGTGCTAGATATTTTCTTTGTTCTTCTAGGCTCTGCGGCGGACCTCCTAGCTGCAGTGGTACGTGCAGGCCTGCCGTGAGGGCCCTGCGCGCAATGGTTAGCTTTCTCTGCAGCTGATCATTGGCCTCATCTACTTCTGATTGGGTGGCATGGAGCAGCGTGTTGATAAAAGTGCGCTGCTGAGCTATCATAGCGACTTGGGCTGCTTCTGCCTGGTTTTCAGCCAGCACCCTGTCTCCTTCGGCCTTGACCAGCTGCCATGCTAAGTCCCGCACTCTCTGCTCATTATGATTGGACCATTCTTTTGCCCATCTCTCCATATCTTCCAGGCTTTCCCCCTGTTGGAGGGTCATTACCATAAATTGTTGTTGCTGGGCTTCAAGCTCATGGCGCAAGCGGGACTGCTCTCGGTGTTCCTCTGTGATCTGCACGTTGAGTTGGTCCAGCCTCGCCTGCAACCTATGCACCTGTTCTGCCCTTAACTGATCCAGCTCTACAACCTCCTGTCTAATTTTCTCAAGCCGACTTTGCACCTCTAGGTTGGCTGCAGATAACTGGTCATTCTTGCGCTGAAGGTGGGCAGTTGTCTCCCTCTCCTTGGTGAGACGCTTCATTAGGATTTTCCTTCTTCCCTCCCAGGTAGCGTCGCGCTCCTTCAGGGCTTTTAGCTCCTCCACCTCCTTGGTGCTGGCCTCCTCCCTAAGCACAGCGATTTCCTTTTGATATTCTGTTATTTGCCTCACTCTGTCCAGCTGGAGGGCGGCTTGTGATTCGCGTTTCGCTGCCAGCACCTCCACCGCCAGCCTCCTTACTTGCCTGGCCGTTTGCAATTGTGCGAGTAGCTCCTTCAGGTAGTCATCGTAGTGGCTTGCTGGGGGTAGGGAGTGGGACATGGTTGTAGTGGTGGCAATCTCTTCCACTTTTTGTCTTTTCACTTCTGGTCTTGGCTCCAACTCGGCCGTTGCTGCCCTTTTGGTACCTGGAACTGGGGTGGCCCCGGCTGCTTCCCTTGCCAACTCCCTTTCCACCAAGAATTGCAACCAGGTGACCACGTTGCTTTCATCGATTTTTGGGGTGTGCCCCTGGGTGGCGGTGGTAGGGGGTGTCACCATGAAGGGGGTGGCTTGCATGGGTGGCACGAGGAGAGGGGAGACTGGCCTGATTGGGTCTTTTCCTTTCCCTTCTGCAGGAGGCAGGTGCACAGGTTCCGGCATACCAGTGCTGGGGCCGGGTGCTTCAGGTTGGTATGGATTTCCTACTCCTTCCACGTCTTTTCTTCGCTGTTCCTCGATGGAGCGACGGGTCGCCAGCTCCAAATCTTCTTCTTCCCTCCTCCTCAGCTCCTCCTCAGCCCTCTTTCTTCTTTCCTCCTCTTCCCTTACCGACTCTCTTTGGGCCCATTCGAGCTCTTCCTTCTCTTTTCTCCTTCGCTCCTCCTCTCTCTTTCCGTGCAGCGCTTTAGTCCCTTGCTCCGCCTTCCTTTTTGGTGCAGCCTGGGGTTCTCCCTCCTCGTCGGTGTCCGTTTCTGTTTCATCAGACTGCTCTTCCGCCTAAGGCTGGGACTGCGTTGGCAATTCGCCACCTTTCCCATCATCTCCTTGCTTGTCCTCTCCCGCTCGTCCCTGCCCTATTGCCTCGTGGATGATCGCGGTGAGGGCACCTCCAAATCCTATGGTGGAGGCATTGGAGGATGAGACTTTGCGGGTTGATCAAGGTGAAGGGGATTCTCCTGCTACGTCCCTTCCTCCTGTTGCCAAGGCCTTTGCCGAGGCCTCAATTGTCCTTCTTACGAACCCGTTGAGGTTCACCTCATCCAGTGCTTGAGCAGAGATGCTTTCAAGTAGAGGCACATTGATTCTGGACATGATGCTATTGTACTGCTGACTCGAAAATAGGGTATGCATCATTTTCACCTGCAGTTGAATCTCTTGATCAGGGATGTCTGCCAGGTTGACTTCATCGTTGGTGTGGACCTTCACTTTGTCCATTCCCAACATGGCATAGACGTCCCTTTTTGGTTTCTTCTCCACCTTGTTCGGAAGCCCTAGTGCCCTTTCTATCAGTTCGGGGGTCAGTTCAACCTGCACTTGTCTGGTGGCTTCCCTGTCCCGCACCATGATGGTGCCCATGTTTTTGTTGAAGGTGCGCAGGAACTCGGCGCACATGGTGTAGTTTATCCTCTAGCCCACTACGTCCAGATACCTTTGTAAGTGGCATTGCTCTATGATCCGTCGTATCGCTAGTTCCTCAATAACCACGTCTTCCAAGTTCAATATGTGGCGGAACTTCAGCTGATTGAATGCTTTGGTTTCCATAGTGAGGCCGTACTGCACCTGTTCTTCCTCCGAGAAGGGGAGTTTGCCAGCTTTGTCTTGACCTGCCATGGTCGCCACCTGTACATTCAGTCAATTAACTTTTTAGTATTTTTGGCAACCAATTTGCTGGACGACCATAATCATAGCAGATTTTATCGTTCATAACTGTAATTTTTCTTTTCAAACTTCTATCACCTATTTTTGCATGCCATTTCAATTTTGAGCCTTTTTATGCTTGGTTTACTTTTTAGTTTTAACCCCGTTTACCGTTTACTGCCCCATCACCCTCGTGGAAAAGAAAAAATCCGTCCCCGGATTGGAGGTCGTGGGCCCAAGGCGTTCATGTTAATTTGTGGAGGAGCCAATCGTAGAAGTTGGGGTTATATTCTAAGTGTGCAGAGTAGTCCAGGTCACAGGGTCGAATGCCTGCGTGGGTGATGTATGTGAGGACATCGGTGAGGAAATCACCGGAGTTGACCCGACTTGCGATATGGAGTTCTTCTTCTGTCAAGATGCGGTCGAGATAGGGGTGCCCTAAGACATGATCCGACCTCAAAGAGTGGTTAACACTCGATACGAGGTGGGTGCAACGTATGTGGGATCATACTCGGCCGTTTTGATGGCTCGGCGTTGTTCGGCGTTGGTCATTATGCAGCATCCCTCAACTTTCCATTTCAATCGAAGAGTGTACCATTGCTGCAAGAAGGGTGATTCCATGTCCGCCAGGTGGGACAACCTTGTTGTTTCTTGGCTAGTGATATCGGATGTCGTGTGGGGGTCAAATGATAGGATGAGGCGTTGCTTAATGGCTTGCTTCTTGGAGACCTCGCAAGTGAGTAGCTCAGTGGCAGAGCGAGAGGCTTGTGCAAAGGCAAATTCAAAAGTCTCCCAAGAGCAAGGCATATTGCGCACGTCCGTTTGCAAGGGGTTCTGCTAATAATCCCAAGTCCAGGCGGTCATAGCTGAGGGCCAGTGCAACAAAGGTGGCATCGAGCTGTTTGATGCAGTCCACCACATCATCCCCCGTGTCCTCTGCGAGGTCAGCGGCCAGCGTTAGGAATGACTTCCGTTCATAGGAAGGCTTAAGGCCGATGGGTGGTTGGGGTTTGCTGGAGCTGGAGGTTTTGACAGTACAGAGCTGCGGGCTGGGGGCTTGTTTGAGTGGGCAACCCAGGTGTTGGTTGAACGGATGGGTCGGGTTTGATCTTAGGGGATGTGCTACTGCGGTCAGCGGGGTTGTTGAGCTACGGGTTGGGTTGGTTGGGCAATGCCTCATGTAGTGATGGCCGTTGCTCGGGTTGTTGGGCATGTGTGACGCCCGTGGGTTGACTTGCAGAGGAGTCGGATGACTGGGGTGGGCCCTACGATTCTTGGCCTTGAGGTGTCGGGGGACGAGGCTTTGAGGTTGGTCCAGAACTAGGGCCTGTGACAATTGGGATTTTGGGGATCCATAGCAAGGCATTCCCCTCATAGTAGCCTTGTGCACGCAAGAGGACTTTAGGGACCCATATTTGTTTAATCTCACGACACTTGCGATGATGGCGTCTTGGTGTCCTAGGTTTAGGCTTGTAGGTGTTCCGCGGACACGCACGTCTGGTTCTAGACATGCCTCGAAGCTTCTTAGGCACCCATTGCAAGCGAGTCTGTTGGGGTTTTGCTTTGGGTGCGGCGGGCCGCGGTGCGTGGCGATCTGGGTGTGGTAGATATGCACGGCCCCCTCCTTATTCCTAGGTGCGGTTGTTTCTATCGGTGGCCCCGTGAGCGGTGATGGGGTTACAAGGACCTTGCTGAAAGTCGTGACAATAGGCACGCTCCCGATTGTTAGGTGGATGTGTTGCAACTCATAATCAACATTGCAACGGGTTTGCTTTTTAAAAGTTCGCCCGAGCAATGACTCTGTGCTTGTATTCATGGCGCTGGGTAAGACATAAAATAGCATGGGAATAGTTTCAGTCTCGATAGAAACGGCAACTCTGCATGTGCCGAGGATCGAGTAGGATTGGGCCCCGTATGGGTTCAATCTGACTGTTGTGGGATGAAGCATTGGTGCGCCAAGTTGGGTTCAATGCTCATGCGTCAAAATGTTTAAATCCGCCCCCTCATCAATCAAGGCGTTGAAGGAGCACGTCTGCTTGGCCGTGACCGTGATGCGGAGGTAGGCGGGTTCTACAGGCTCCTCCTCATTCTCGCAGATTTTCGTAAGTGTGGCTACTCGCATTTTAATGGGAATTTCCACCATTGGTTGTTCATGCAGCGGATGAGTGGGCGGATAGTACTTCTTGATTCGACTGCCATTGAAGAAGCCCATTCCCTCACCATCCAGTGTTTCCAGCTTGACATTACCAGTTCGGCTGATTGTGCGGACTTTAAAGGGTCCGAGACCTCTGAATTTCATCTTTTGCTTGTGTCCTTTAACTGAGTAGAGGAGCACTAGGTCACCCTACTCAAACTCTCGTTGCTTGACATGTTTGTCAAACTAGCTTTTGCGTCAGGCTTTCTCACAGATAAGTGCGTGGGTGGCTAGGAGACGAACCTCTGACAGGCGTTCTAGCTCAACCAAGCATTGCGTCCATGCTTCCTTCTCTTCCCATCGTTCTTGGAGTGCTATCCTCAGGCTAGGGACAAAGAATTCTAATGGGAGAATAGCTTCAGTCCCATAGGTTAGCCTAAAAGGCGTTTGACCGACGGCCGTCTTATAAGCTATTCGGTAGGCCCACAAGGCTGCCATCAACTTGTTATCCCAGTCACTTTGTGAGGCTGAGACTACTTTGGTTAGGACAGTGATGAGAATTTTGTTGGTTGATTCAGCCTGGCCATTAGCTTGAGGGTAGTATGGTGAGGATTTGCGATGGATGATGAGAAAGGTGGATAGGAGATGGGCTATCACTTCGTTGATGAAGTGCGTTCCCTGGTCACTAACCAGTTCGATGGGGCAACCAAAACGCGAGATTACTTGCTCCCATAAAAACTTGGTAGTCGTCCTAGCATCATTTTTCCACGTGGCTCTCGCCTCCGCCCATTTGGTGAGGTAATCCATGGCCACCACGATGTATCTAGCTTGTGAATATTGTGTCGCAGGGCTGATGGGTCCTATGAAGTCAATCCCCCATTTTTCGAAAGGTTGGCGCGCGATAACCGGGGTTAACTCCATCTGATTTTTACGGACCGGGACCTTTGTCCGTTGGCACTTGTCACAATGCTTGACAAATTGTGAGGCATCGCGGAAGAGTGTGGGCCACCATAGCTGAGACTGCAACACCTTTCGTGCTGTAGTGTCCCCGCTAAAGTGTCCTCCTGCAATACCATTGTGCGCCTTTGAGAGCACATCGTGCATCTCATGCTCACACACGCATCTACGTAGCAAACCGTCTTGCCCCAACCTATAGAGCTGGCCTGCAATCAGTTGATAGGGCTTGATTTTCAGGCTTAAGCGCCTAAGCTGTGCTCGTTCTATTGTTCGTTCAGGCAGCCCATGCTCGAGCACTTGGACTATGTGGTCTGCCCAGTATGGTGTCAAATCGGCCCTGAATAGGTCTCTTTCACTGGACACACGGAATAAGTGGCTGTCTGGTAACTAGTCCACGATGCCTTGTCCTGCAGCTTCTACTGTGGGTATACGGGATAGATGGTCAGCCATGTAATGTTGTTTTCCCTTCCATACCACCACTGAGAAGTCGAACTCTAGGAGCAGGAGAAGCCATCGGGCTATACGAACTATAGCACACGGTTTGTTGACTAAATAGAGCAGGGCTTGGTGGTCTACGAAGAAGGTGAAGGGGGTGGCCAGTAGGTAATGCCGGAACTTCTTAATGGCGAATACCATGGCTAATCCCTCCCTTTCCATTGTCGAATAATTCATCTCTATCTCAATGAGTTGTCTGCTAACAAAACTCATTGGGTAATCTAAGTTATGCTCACCAGGTTGGCACAGCATTGCCCCCACGGCAAACTTCGAGGCGTCGATGTGTACGTGAAAAGTCATAGTCCAATCTGGGGCTCGTAGGATAGGTGCCGTTGTTAGGACTTTTTTCAGTTCCTCGTAGGCTCGTTGGCATGCTTTAGTCCACTCGAAGACAATTAGCAGTTTGTACAATGGCCTAGCGATCAGCGCCTAGTTTAGTACAAACAGCCGATAGTATCCTGTGTGACCTAAGAAGCATTGAACTCCCCTGTAATTACTTGGGGGTGGAAGGTCCACGATGACCTTGACCTTCGAGAAGTCCGTGGCAATGCCATTCTTGGACACCACGTGTCCCAAGATGCATCCGTGCTTCACCCAAAACTGGCATTTCAGGGGGTTGAGGGAGAGATGGTATAAGCGACACCATTCAAAGACCGCGCGGAGTTTTTCGAGATGTTGGGTCCAAGCCGAATGGACACACAGGTCATCGACGAAGACCTCTAACTCCTTGCGAAGCATGTCCTTGAATATGGTGCACATGAGGCGTTGAAAGGTGGCGGGGGCATTGGTTAGCCTAAAGGGCATGATTACGTATGCAAAGACGCCCCACTCAGTGGCGAAGGCGGTCTTGTGCCTATCTGCAGGATGCACTTGCACCTAATTGTACCCCAAGAAGCCATCTAGGAAACTGTAGCTTCCTTACCTACCACCCTCTCAAGCATGTGCTCGGTGTACGGTAAGGGGTAGTTGTCTCTCTTTGTCGCGGCATTTACTTTCTTGTAATTGACGCACACTCGAATCTTGCCGTTTTTCTTCATCACAATGACTATGGGTGACACCCAGTCTGTGTGTTCAATTTCGTAAATGAATCCGGCTCTCATCAGCTTGTCAATTTCCTCCTTGACAGCATGAGCATGCTTTGGATTCATGGGGTATGGTCGCTACTTGATCGGCGTTGCATCCGTTGTCATGGGTATGTTGTGAGTCACAACACTCGGATCTACCCCTCGTAGCTCATCTAAAGACCAAGCAAACACGTCCCGATACTCCCGCAAAAGAGTGACAAGACTGGACTCTTCTTCCGTGGTCAAGTCCTCAGCAATGAACACTGGTCGGGGTACTTCCCCTTCCAGGGCTAGGTCTACCTCCTTGACCTTGGCTAGCCCTTCGATTGGTTCGCAGGTTTGCCCTTGGCGTTTGGCACTTAGCAGAACCACCACCCTGTCCCCTCTTTTGAATTTCGAGAAGCGGTTAGGGAGGTCTTGTGGCTTCTTTTGTTCCTCTAATCGCGCATCATTGGGACGCTTAGCTTCATTTTGCCGTAACCGTCTGCGCCTCAGGTGGATAGGTAAGCCTCCCTTGGTGTGTCTGGTCATGGGTGGCCTAGGGATTTCTGGGTCATCATCTGAAGTAACTTCAGATTTAGAGTCGAACTCCCCATTTTCACTAGAAGAGGTGGTCTCCCCTGGCGGCCGCAGTTCGGATGGCGATTCGGTTCTAAGCATTGCTACCGTTCCTGGTTGGGCCAGGCCGGCTTGCTCAAAATCCACAGCTCCCATCTGTTCCAACCAAGCACGATCGCATTTCTCACACATGACTCCTTGGTCCACTCTAAGGGCCAGTCTCGTCTGCGGCTTAGTATCTACCCAGATTTGCTCAATCTCTCGCCCTTCGGTGTCGTATTCTACGGTGTCCACCTCACTCTCACTTCCTTCATCGAAGGGTTGGCAATCTTCGTATTTTTCACAGTAATCTGCCTCGCTAGACTGCTCATCGTCCCCCAAGGCCTACTCTGCCTCGTCTTGTTGGTCGGGAACCAACACCCAGTTGTACCTGAGGTTCAGTTCATGTACCCTGGTCCACCTCCACTCGAGTTCCTCCAAGAGGTCTTGGAGAGGCTTGAGATTGGCGGCTGCATTGCGTGACAGTCGGTCCGTTAAGTGCCCCAGTATCCCCTAGAGTTCTCTCCTGTTGGTAGGCACTTGGAAAGTGACAGGCTTGGGCCCTTCATGGAGGCTTGCTGCCATCATGTAGACAGGTGTAGGAGGTGTTTCTTTTGGCTTGCCAATTGTTTTGACAGCCTGCTCATACGCCTTCTGATCTGAGAACGGCAGGTCGAGTGTAGTGAGAACGTGCATCCAATCTCGCTCGTCCTCCGGGCATGGGATATACTTAGTTAAGGACCCATAGGGTTCCTTGTCCTGGGTGTTTCCCTTGAGTAGAGTAGAGATGGCGTCTAGGTCAACTGGCGAGGTCTTCCAAGTGTCCATCTCTATTCTCACAGCGTTAGTTCGGTTGCCTAGGAAGATCAGGCTGTTATCCTAGTCTTCGATAACTCTAGCATTGCGCATCCAGGGTCGACCCAATAAGATATCATAGTCCACTCCCTTCATGACGATAAAGTCGACAGAGAACTAGACTCCTGCAATCTTCACTGGCCAATTCTTCAAGATTCCGAATGGTTTCACTCGCATACCGTTTGCTAGCATGGCGTTAAACCGAGTAGCTTCGACATGCGGGTTTCCCCACTTCTGTAACACTACGTGGCTAAGCACACTAACTCCAGCTCCTGTGTCTACAATCCCCTTTCTTGTTGCGTCTCCCAGGGCTAGGACTGGCAGGACTGCATGCATCTCCAAGCCCTCCCAGAAGGCGTTGACGTGCAAGGATTTAGGCCCGGAGTGTAGCGTCAAACTTGGCAAGTGCATTTCCACATCCTGGTCTTGAGTATCTGCCGGAGCTTGCTCGTGTGGTCCCTCGACCCAATGCTTGAGGTCCTGCCATAGGGCAGAGTGCTGCCTGAGTAGCTCTCCCAGGCCAACCGTTACAGGGGTGGTCACTAGTGTGGTTAGGATATTGCTAAACACTCGTCCTTTCCTTAGTTCAGACTGTCCGGGCCAATGGCTGCGGCTGACCTGCGGGTCTGTTACGTCTAGGCTTGGCCTTGACGGCACTACTTGTGGCGTAGCAACCTCGGCAGACTTAGGTTGGGGTAGTGATAGCAGTGCACTCATGCTGGAGAGATCATTAATCTCGTCCTCCGTGATGGGTTCAACATCCTTGAGGTGCTGTTGAGCCTCCCTCACCCATTCCTTCACTTTTCTATGGCTTCCAATTGCCGCTTGGGGTGTGGGTATTCCCCTACCTTAGTACTTTCCTTTTGGGCTGTTTTAGGGGCTGAAGTCTCTGCCTCTGCGTTTGAGACTTTCTTTCCCTGGGGTAAGGTCGTAACGCTGTCGGTTTTTAGTGCGACCTTAGCCTCTGATCTCTTCTTTTTCCGCCTACGGCTCTTCTTTCCTACTGAGGTCGCGTCGAGATTGCTAGGTCCTGGCAGAGAGACACCGGCCTGCTTCATTTGTGCTCGGGTCATCACTCGTAGGGGGATAGGTGTGGCCTCCCCATCGGGGTTTTCAACACCAAATAGTCCCAGCGGGACGGACGGCAAATTAGCTGAACTGGAAGGCGGCTTCCGTTTTGGGCAGTCTATGAAAAGATGGGTGATTCTGCACTCCGCGCACCTTTGGTCAGCTTTGTCCCTACCTTGCTGCTCTCTTTCTGGGCAGCGTGATGAGACGTGACCGGGATTTCCACAAGTCCAACAAGTGACCAGATCCTGTGGCTGCCCTCCCAGGCCTCTCCCCCGTCCTCATCCTAATGCCATCACCGGCACAGGTCGGTAATCCATGAGGATTGCATTGCCCTCATCGTCATGCAAGACGTAAGGGTATATGTAGGTTTCTTCGTCACTGGGCTCCTCTACGTAGTGTACGGGAGCATCGCTCGGTGGGTGGGTCACATAGGGACCAGGCGGTCTAGGAATACCAATAGGATTTATGTCCAGCCTAGGGACCACTGGTTTCATATCGTTAGGCGCTGGTAGGGCTAGCGGGGCTCCCCTTCCGAAGAATGGTTGTGGCCTGTTAGTCGGGTAAAACTGGCCGTAGGGTTGCGTGTATGGTAGTCTACAGTGTGCGGCATCGTGGCCAAACCTACCACAGTTAGCGCAGGGTCTTGACCTAGGGTCCTGACATTCTGCTGGCAGGTGGCTTCCTCCACAGTACACGCACTGGATGTGCAGATGCATCGGTCGCCTCAACATGTCTTGTATTTTGGCCAACCCACCGTCTTGACCTCGGCCAAGCCGTGGTCCATCTCAGTGGCCTTCCCCTTATCTTGGGATGATGCATTTGATTGCTCGCTAGAGGTTGGCATTCGCTCCAAACTCCGTGGGTTGATTTCTTCTAGGTTTGAGCTCCTGGAGCTCCGCTCTTTCAACTGGTCATCAACCCTAATGGCTTCCTCAAAAACCCTAGCCATCACGTCTCGTTGCAAGCTCGAGTTGCCTGCTAGTGCCTTGTACAATTCTTCATCCCAAATCCCGCTGATGAATACGGTTGACACTGCCCTGTCAGTCGGTCTTTTGCCTAAGGGGATTCTCTTAAGGAGGCTTCTCACGTGGGTCACATACTCGCGGATGCCCTCCCTCTCCTTCTACTTGATGTTCATCAGGTGCACTAGCAGGTTGTCAGAGTATCTGGATTCGGCAAACCTCTTGATAAAAAGGTCCTTGAGGTTATTGAAGTTGGCTCGTTCTATAGCATCTACGCTCGTATACCACGTCCTACCCTTATCGCTTAAGTAAAGTCCAAATGCTTGCGAACATTGGGCCTGGTCGTTGAGGCCATTGGCTTCGCAGACTTGCTCAAACTGCTCGACAAAGCTGTACGGGCCGTCCGGTGGCTGGTACTTGTCGAGTTGCTTGGTGACAATAGGTATTTTGGCTTGGCTCTTTGAGCCCTAGTTTGCACCTAGCCCTGCAAGTAGCAAGGTTGCTAGTGCAGTGGCATTCTGTTCTACTGCAGTGTTATCGAGCAGCCATTTCATGAGGAGCTCGCCCAGCGTCAGGTCTTCCTCTAGTGCTCTTTCCTGGTCTGTCCGGTTTCGGCCAGCCAAGTTCAGCACCCGCTGCACCTCATGCAGCTCCATGCTCTGCCTTAGGCTCCTGGCTTGTTGGTCCCTATTGTACTCGGCTATGCCCTGCAATGCCTTGCGGGCTAGCCTCCTCTCCTCCTCTAGGTCCGCAATGATTGCCTCTGTCGTTCTGCCACAATGTTCGTACTTGGCATTCGTATCGTAACTGCTCACCATTTGTTGTATGGCGTCTGGAAATGCGCTAACATCTAGCTCCCCTGTAAACCGATGATCTGGGCCTCCCTCTGTCATGGTTGAATTCTTGCGCCTGGTTGTAAGTCAGATTCTTGTCGTTGACGCTCCTTGCTTGATCCTACCCTACGCTCCGCGCGTTTGCATACACCTTGGGTCTTCTCCTATTGGTGGGTTTGTTGGGCGATTTATCTGAGTAAGTTCTTTTTAATTTTTGAATACAGTGCTCAACTTATGGTCACTCGTGAGTGTATCGTTCCTCGTGCACTTGTGCTCAATCAGGCTTTCGGCTTTCTCAAGTGTACCTCAAGTGCGGAAATTCAACCCGAGTGCTGTGAGTGATTCCTCGGCGTCTCACTCACTCTTGCTCGTTTTGGGCCTGTCAGGCTTTGCGACTCTAATTCTGGCCACTCTACGGATCCCAGGGTCCTATGCTGCTTCCTATTGCTCACGTGGGGGTGGGTCGCTAGGGGAGTGCCCCAGTGTGTCCCTAGATGGGTCAAGTTTTGTTTTGGTTTGACTCTGGGAATCGGACGTCCGATTTACCAATGGTCCGATTGTGGGAATCAGACCAGGTATATCAGAGCTGAGTGGTAGTCTTAAGGTCCGCGTGTCCGAGTCTCAAGAATCAGACGGGTAAGTGTTCGAGGAATCGGCCAAAAGGGTCCAATCCTGGGCGGTCCGATCCTGACGGTCCAATCGGACCGGGTAGTCCGATTCCTAGTGGTTCGATTGTGGATGGGTCCGATTCAGGACAGGTGGTCCGACTGGTGACGTGTATTACTTCGTCCGATCGGACAGGGTGGGTCTGAGTCAGAGCGTAGGAGCGGTCCGAGTGTTTGAGTCGGACAAGTTGGTCCGAGCCTAGTAATCGGACAGGTCGTTCCGATCGGACGGTTGTCCGAGTGTCCGATTCTGGGAATCGGACACTGGATCGAACGTCCAATTCCGCCGGTCTGATGAGTTGTGCACATAGCTTTGCTCAATTTTCACTAGACATTTTATCCTATTGATCATGCGATTAACCAACGAAAGGAGTTGAAGTGGTGCGGAGGAGATTGGTTACCTGGGAGTCGCCGAATGCGATGTCCTCCGTGCCCTGGTCGATCGGACGGCTGCCCAGCTCGCTCACTCTCTCACTCTCTATCTCTCTCGCTCTCCGTTGGTTGGAAATGGGGTCCTCTTGCCCTCCCAGAGTTTATACCCTGCTAGTTCTGCCCTAAGCTCTACAGATTCCTTCCCTGGCGTTTCCTATGCAATTACCTTTGCATTTACTCCATTTTTTCCTTTCGTTTCCTGTGTTTTTCCCCTGTTTCACAGCAGCAGCCCTCTGCCTCTTCGTGTGTGATTTCCTACTGCTAATCTATCCTAAACACAATTTGAATCAAAGGCAAAACATTGAACTAATTTCTCCATGTTTTCCAATCATTAATAACTAGATTATTCCAAAATACTTACCTGTTCTGAAGATAAAAAACACCTGACTTCCTACCTATCTCAAGCTTCGTTTCAGGGGTGAATACCCTACTTCGATGCTCGATATGAGGCGCGCAAGTGCTCGAGCTTGAATCCGTTGGTCCCGGCAACAGAACCAAAATGTGGGAGCTTTCGCTCAACCGCCAAGACCCACGGACCGCTTATTGTTTCAAGCGTTCCAAGCGAGCTCTCATGGCTATCTTTCACCTAGCCGACACGCCGTTGATCCTACAAATGCAATGAACTTACCTTGATGCTCGATCGAGTGCCCTCCTCTCTCTCGCACTCCGGTAGCTCCACGATTCTCGATGCTAGCTCAAGCATCCTCAAGCCTCCTCCATCTCCAAGCTCCATCCTCCATAGCCGTGTGCGCAAGAGAAGAGAAGAGAAGAGAAGAGAAGTAGAGGAGAGGAGATGGTGAAGGGCTTCACTCTCTTGATCCCTCACTCTCACACACACTCACTCCCTCACACTCTCACACTCCCCCTCTCAAGAGCACACACAAGCAAGGAGGAGAGAAGAAGAGAGGAAGAAGAAGACTAGTTTTGCCACACACCAAAGAATGAGCTCTTCATTCACTTTTCAACCTTATATACAAAACCCTACTTCCCTTTTGGGCAGTCATCCCCTTTTCCCTTTTTTACATGGCCGGTCAGGCCCTGTTTTTCATTGTCCTTTTATCTTCCTTGTTTCCTTTTTACTACCCTTCTATATTTACAAATTGCACGGGTGAGAGCCCGGCACTCTTTTACAAGATTTTAGGGTGCGCTTTTTATGTGCCTTTCCCTTTTCGTGTTTGCCTTGGACTTTTAAGGTTGTCCCTGCACTTTTGGCCTTTTCTTCTTTTTTTTTCCTTCAGTCGGGCTACCTTTTTTCCGCCTTTGCCCTACGTCTTTTCCACTTTCTTTTGCTCTCTTCGCGTTGGGGTTAACAAAGTGCCTCTTTGTTTAGGGTTGGGATTGGAAGATTAAGCACTTGGCTAAAATGCAATTTACTCAATGTTGTATTGACCAACCTCAATTGTGCTTTTAATGAAACTATGTCATTATTGCTAGAGATGAAGATTGTTTGGATAGATTTTCTATAGAATTCATTGTTGTTATGATACTACAAACTTATACACATCTACCTACACTTTAAGAAGGACTTTCTCTGTTGAGTAAATTTGTTAATTCATCCATCAGCCTCCATAATGCTTCCCCCAAGTTTTTCTTTACTTCATTCTTAGTTCTAGTGATTGCTTTAGTATAGTGTGTTGCAAACTGACACAAGTTAGGTTCAATTGTTCTTGGCCTTATTGCTTGTCCAATATCTCTCTTCTATGCAAATCCATCTTAGCCTTTTCTGCTCTAACTATACTCTTAGGTCTGCTAATTTAGCTTGCACTTCCTCTTGTTTTTTCTTTAGCTCTTTTAGTTCCTTATATTTTACCTCTATTGCCAAGTTGTTTTTTGTCAGTCGTGCCTAGAGGTCCTATAGGCACCATAAACATTTTTTTAACCTCATGGGTTTCTTCCAATCTATTTTGGAGCTCCTAGTTTCCTTGAAGCACTTCCATTTTATCCCTTCTAAGTTCCTTAGTATGCTTAGTATAGCAAGCTGCCCTCTTGTGAGCCTGTGGTGGAATCTCCTTGGGACTACCTATCACCTTGCAAAGCGGATGTGACTTCTTTAGTGGTTTTGATATTCTTCAGACTAGTGATTTTGTTTTGCCAACTTTGTATCTAATGTACTAAAACTGCTTAAGCACTTTTAGGTCAAGGCTTTGCAAACTCTCAACATGCTTTTCTTTTTTATTGCTTGAGCTACATTCCTCCTCTACCATGATTGCTTGAATTTGTTGAACAAGTGTGTGGCTGATTTTTTGCTTTTGCTTAGCAAATGATTGTAAAATAATCCTTTGAATATCCTAAGTGGGTTCCTTCATCTTTTCATCTAGTTTTTTCTTCTTTCTTACTTCTTTTCTTACTAGCATGGGTTGTTGCTCATCCCTCAAGGGTGTTTCCTTCATTAAATCCCGATGAACTCTCCTTATTGTCATCTCTACTCCTTTTTTCCCCCCCTTTTGGCTAGTTTGTTTACTACTACATGTTTGACTTGCTATTTCTTGCTCTCTTTGTCTTCTTTCAGCTTGTTCTTTTTGCTCTTTTTTTCTCTCTCTCATGTTCACTGGAACCTCATGTTTGTGGATGCTCCTATGTAGTCGTGGCTCTTCTTGGTGTGACAATTCCTAGGGCGGGTGGTGCATCAACAAAAAGCCCTAATCCCACATTGATCACCCTAGGAGACCAAACTTGTGCTATTTGTGCCTTCATGATAGTTTCATGAACTCTTCTAGCCAAAGGTCATTTAGATCTCCAGCCACGAGTTGTTCAATGAGCACATCTTCCATGTGGTATTTGGGAATCCTCATTTTGAAAGAGTAGTGCTTGTTATCAGTGAACATGTGGTGGAGAGCTTGAACTATTGTGCACAACTCTTCCTTTGCAATGGCATTAAACTATACACTATTTGTTATAAGTGAATATGTGGTGGAAAACTCCAGCTATTGTGCACAACTCTTCCTTTGCAATGGTACTAAATTGTACACTGTGTTGCATGAGGTGAGGTGATTTTTTCCATCTTTGTAGAATGTTGGAAAATCTCATGGGTGATTTATATTTCTTGGTTTATTTTGTATTCCTAAGGTGAGATCTACAAGTTGTGTGTAAGCATCACTTTATTTATTGATTACTTGCTTACCCCTTGCCCAAAAGGCTAACATGCTTGTTTTAGAGCTAGGGTCATAATTTTGGATGAAACTTAAGCATGTGATTAAGTGAGCTAGTTCACTACACATTTTAGTGAGTTTGCATGCCACAGTTTTTGTAGCCATGCCATTGTCATTAACTAGCTCCTCAAAGTTTTGAACAAGCCTTAATTTAAGATCCCTTAGGCTCCACATGGTGGGTTGTAAGTTTTACTTGTCACATTGATTAATGTGGGGAATTCAAGGTTAATCATTCTTACAGAAGGAGTTGTCATCCGTACATTTGACAATAACAACTTGTGAGAATTGAATTGAAAAAATCATTCAACATTACAACACAATCTATTTTTGCACAATTCAATACTATGCAAGCAATGTCATTTGGTTCCTTCCCCCTTTTTATTGAAGGGAGGCAACTTCTAGCTATGATGATGGCTGGGTTTTATGTGTTTCTATGAGGTTTTGTTGCTTTTGTTTTTGTTTTTAGTTTGTCATTTTTTCCTTTTTATCAAATAATTTTGTAAAATAATGAATAATTAATTTTGTATGTACAAAATGTTGTGTTTTCTAAGAAGGTTTTTTATGTGGTGGTTTGAGGAAGCCACTGGTAAAACAAATTTCTGGTTAAACTGGAGCTCTTCAACAAGCACATCCAAGTCAAATGGTCGACATGAAAGTTTGCAAAGATAGATGACTATGTTCATCAACAAATCTAGGCCTTCAAGTTAGCCTGTCACATGAAGTTCCTTTTCTAGGAGAACTTTATCCACAATAGGGGATGTTGCTCCAATTTAGAAGGGTATTGTAAATTATGACTGACGAAGATTGCACAAAGCAAGATTGCATTATGGTGCATTGGGTCATGTTGTAGGATTTTTATTGTGTATGGTTGTCTACATTGGTCATTTATCGATTGCTATTATAGGCAATATGGAGGTGGTGATGGTACCATACCTTAAAGAAAGGATGTTTAGATTCACACTTTTGCTAGATTTTAGTTACTTTGGTAATGATAATGGCATTGTGGATGGATCCTAATTTATAACAAGGTGCATGGCCTTGGTGCTTTTTCAAGAACCATCCCTAGGACATCCTTTTAAATTGCTTTACTTTGAGAAAGAATGTGTTCACTATCCTCCCAGGTGGTCTTTCGATATGAGACAAGCTCTATCATCTATTTGTTAGCAATTCTCATATGGCCTTGGTACTCTTTTTAGGAACCATCACTAGGATATCCTTTTGAATTGCTTTACTTTTGCAAAAAAAGTGTTCACTATCCTCCCATGTAGTCTTTCAATGGAAGGCAAGCTCTATCATCTATCTGTGTAATTCTCATATTAATGATTTCATATGTCCAAGTAAGTGTTTTGAATGTATTGTCAAGTTGGGTGAAATAATCTACAAAATAGAATATTGATCTTACCAAGCAGTTCTATCACCATTTGGTAGATTGGTCGGTGAATGACAATTCCTTTTGAATTGCTTCACTTTTGCTAAAAAATGTGTTTGCTATCCTCCTAGATGTTCTTTCAATAGGAGACAAGCTCTATCATCTATTTGCAACAATTCCTAAATTGATGATTTCATATGCCTGTGTGAGTGTTTCAAATGTATTGTCAAGTTGGGTGAAACAATATGCAATTGGGAGATTGATCTTACTAGCAAGTCCTATGAGCATTTGATAGATTGGCCTTGATGAGTGGAAGAGGGCTTTAATCCACTAGTTGTTGTGGCTTTGTGATGCTCGTCAAGGGTGCTACAATGGTGGTTATTGGTATAGTCTTTTCATTGATCTCAAGTTGTGTGTGTTTCATGGTCATTTTTTAGTATCCTTTACATATGGTGATCTCTCTCCCTCACCCATGGTGTTGGTGTTGAGTCACAATAGATACACATTGATACCTTCTCTCTCACCCATGACCCCAATTCCAAGTCATCCCTCTATGTGAGTGCCTTCGGCTTGTACCTCTCTTTCATAATGTGATAGCCTCCAAGAAGGGCCATTCTACTCTCTTTGCCTACTATTGCTATCTTATGCCTATTTACTTGCTTTCATTGCATGCTACCTTTCATGATTCCTTCTATGCAGGGCATTATGTGATGCACCGTGCATTGAGACCCCTCCAAAGGGGATTATGCTATGTGACTCTGAGGTACTTCACGCATATTCTTTTCAGGTGTGAGGGAAACATTTGTAGCTATGCTTTGGGTAGCCTCTAGTTTGTACACCTAGATAGTTTGTTGATGCATGGTTTTGGTGGCATGGATCTTGGATTCACAACCTAAATGGCTTTATACACCTAGATAGTTCATTGGGGCATGGTTTTGGTGGCATGGACCTTGGGTTCACAACCTTAATGGCTTTGTTTAGGCTATAATCTATAGGGCATTATTGGTGGGATGTGACGAGTGTGAGATGCTTATTTTAGGATCAATATGAAGCAATTTCCCTCATAGTAGCCTTGCGCGATCAATAGATCCTTAGGCACCCAAGTGGGATTGATGTGATATTTAGGCCTAATTCGTCTACCATTCTTCCATGGCTTAGGAAAAGTTTATGCAAGTGTTTTGTGGGGGTGGTTGTAATATTATGTGCAATTTGAATAGCTAACTAGGAGGAGTTGTTCATCCTAGGCCAAGAAAAGGTCATTCAACTAAATTTCTTCTTATTTTTTGGGCTAGTTGGGTTTGGCTCAACATTGTCATTTATTAACCAATGTCCCCTTGCTGAAGATAGAGCCTATTCTAGCCCTAGGGAGATTTAGGTGGATAGATCAACAAAATCAAATTGACATTGTTTTTTGTAGTTGAATAAGCATCCCAACATGAATTTTCATCCCACATCCTCTCGATTTAATGAGGACTGATCAATTTGATGTTAAAACTAGTCGAGCATGTGTTGAGGATCAAGCTCATTCATGGTATTGACACTGAGTCTACTAAGTACAGTTGTAGCTAGCTATTACCAGTCATGTGTGGCATAATAATGAGTCAATCAAACTTAACTCAAGTTAGAGATGTTTGGTCAATTAGTGACCTACTTGCATACATTGTATGTGTGACTTAGACTTAGAATATTTTGTGTGTTACACAATGAATGAATAATGGAAGAAGAAAGAGTACACTATTCCTTGTTCATGGCTCCCATTCTTTTCTATCTTTTCCCCTCTCTTTGAACATGGTATTAGAGCTCAATTTCATAGGAGTTGGCTTTGTGGAGCTTGACTTGACCTTCAATCTATGAACCTTCAATCTATGAGAAACCCTACAATAACCCTTTTTTCTACAAAAGCCATATCTTGCTAGAGAAATGCATTTTGGAGAAATGGCTAGCTTTCCCTCATTGTTTCAACATGATCTACAACTTTGTACGATAAAGTTTTTCAAAATACTGCATCGATTTTGAGATATTCAACACAAACTTGTGTAGATAGCTATTTATTGCAGAGTGGAAAACACTCTCATTTTGGCTTGAGAGGTTAGTAAAACTTTTTGTAAAATGCTTAAGAATGCTAATGAATGGTAAGCATTGATGTATCAAAGCTCCAAAAGGTGATATTTTGTTGTTGTGCCTCACTAGTTGAGGATTAAATACATTAATTTATGCTTGATAGTGACACTAGATTTGTTCTTTACATGCTCAAGATGCTTTCATATTGTAATATCTGATGTCTTGAGCATTGTTTGCTCAATTTAGAGCTAGTTTATTGCTGGTTATAGCAGGCCTTATGTTGGTTACTATTCTTGGCAAGTATATCTTTCATATTTGCATGAGATCTAAGCAACTATTGATGCTTATATGGACATGTTTTGATGCTGCAATGTTGTGATATCTTGAGATGTTTTTGAGCTGATTTGGGCCTATGTTGAGCTCAGCTTAATTGTCATTTTGCTGCTATAATACATTTTACAACCATCATTCGTCTGGACAAGTTATCCATAAAGTGGTTTGATACCAATTGAGTGCTTTCATTGGGTATATTGAATCCTTGGGTGTCATGTACATGTATGGAGATGTTTATCAAAATTTTTGAACTATAGATCTAAAATGCATTTGCTATTTTTGGAGCTTGGTTGCATTACCATTGATTGTGATAAATATACTTGGTTTATGTCTTGAGCAGTTGATGACATTTGTAGCTATAGCTAGTAAATTGTAACAGGGTTGTGGAGACTATTTGAAGGCATTGTTGTTGCCTAGCTGAAAAGACATTGCATTGTCTTAAATTAGTAGCATTAGGCTAATGTAGCAAGAACTAATAATATCACTTGAATTGTTGGGGGAAACTAGATTATACAAAATTTGCTCTATGAAAGTTTAGAATGTAATTCCTTATTGGAAAAGGTTATTGAGATTTATGTACTGGAGATGATGCTAAACCAGGATTGCTCAATAGAAATCCTACTTCTGTGTAGCAAAGATCTCATAAACAATGGATAGAAATAGCTAATAAAGTTCCGCATTAGTTCTCCTTATGTATATTAAATGCTATGGCCATGCAAATCACTAATTGTTGGACTCCAAATGATGCATGGGAGATCCTTATGAAAAACTATGGCAATGTCAGTCATGCACAAAAAATTCAGCTAAAGCAACAGTTCAATAATATGTCAAGAAATTGCGGAAGCATACATACTTATACCATGAAAATTAAAATCATTCTAGATCAACTTGCTTCTATTGGATCAAAGGTCGAGGATGATGACATGATTGTAGTTACTTTGAATGGCTTGGGTAAAGAATAGAAAGCGTTTGACACATTGATTTTTGTATGACTAGAACCCCCTGATTGGGATGAGTTACTTGCATTGCTGTTGCATGAAGGTCAAACTCAGTTTGAATATGGGTTCAAGTACCTTTCAAAGCAAAGATACCATCTTTTACTCTAGTTAGAGAGCTAGAGGTGGTAGGGATGTGGAGTCTCTTGAGGTTGTGGTGACACTGGAAATGCTTATGGATAAAAATTCTTGGTAGAATCAAAATGCACAAGCTCAAAGAGGATCAAGATTCTTTCAAGGTAGGGGGAGATCACCTAGAGGTAGAGGTGGTTCTTGACAGTCTCATGATTAGCCAAATAGAGACAAAGAGTGCCATTATTGTGGCACATAGGGACATATAGAAAAAGACTATCTTAAAAAGCAAGCTAACATGAAAGCAAAAGACAAACAGCATGGTAACTATGCATCCTCTAGCAACGCTATCGATGATCTGTGAAATAGGCTATCTACTGCTATGACACATGTATCGAAGGTTATGCCTTTGTGAGGCAAGGTTGATGAAAAGTGGTATATTGACTCACGTACCTCAAATAATATGACCTCACATGGAGAATGGTTTAATGAGATGATTGCAAGCTCTCATGGCTATGTATATGTTGGTTATTATATGCAATTATATGCAATATGACATCAAGCATACATGTGTTGTACAGCTAGTCATGCACGATGGAAATAAAAATAGTTTGTATGATGTGTTGCATAAATCATCTACATAAAAATTTATTGTTTGTTGGAAAAATGACAAAGAAAAATTGTACAGATAGTCATGCATGATGGAAATAAAAATAGTTTGTATGATGTATTGCATAAATCATCTACATAAAAATTTATTGTTTGTTGGAAAAATGACAAAGAAAAATTTGCAAGTTAGATTTAATAGAGATGATTGTTTTATTGAAGAGTATGGAAATGGTTGCAGGCTGATTGCTAAAGGCAGAAGGGATGGCACGATGTTTACCTTGGATGCTATGATTTCTAAGTTAAAAGCAACCATGTTTGCTCATGACGGTGGAGGAGTTAGAGATGTGGAAATATAGCATAAGCATATTGGACATGTAAACATACAATGGTTGAAAATCGTACAACAAAAGGAGATTGTACTTATAACATGCCCTATCAACTGTCCAAGCACGTTTTTAGCGGTCTAGTGAGAAACGAATCTAAGTGTTGCCGCCTGGCACTCCCATGGAATGTTCCGAGGTTTGTTGCCTAGGGTTCCCCAGTCCACCTGGCAATGGAACGTTTCTGGAGAACCCACTAGGATTGACCTGAAATTTGGGCTCCTAGGGATCAAGATCTCCTGATAGTATTTCAGTGTCAGATTTTCGACAACCTACTTTACGAGATACCCAATCCGAAACAGACCCATGTCGCACTTGGTTCAAAGAGAATGGGAAACAAGAGGGATGTGCCGCTCAACCTCTCTACCCGTAGGGGATAGTCCCATATTGGTCCCCTAAAATGGCATGAATTGGGTTCTAACCTAGCAATGCCTAAAGGTCAAACGATGCTAAAACCTTCTAAGAAGCCTCCCAGTTCTCTGGGACCACCCTGCCGCAGGACGGACTCGTTGGGGTTCCATCCACCTGCTTCCCTCAATGGCTTTATTTTTCTAATTAGATACTATTACATTTATGTGTGACATTCAAAATCATCTTCCTTAATTAAGCTTCTAGGGAATAGGGTTCGTTTGCGCAATTCAAAGCACTGGCACAAAAATAAAACAAGCAGTCCTTTTGACAAACAAGTTTCTTAACTTATCTTCAAGTTAATCTTTGTCTCCTACCCATATAGGAGAATTATGTATCCCTTCTGTCCCATAGAAGTATCTAGTCCAAATCACAACAGAAATATCTAGTCCAATAGAAGTGTCAAGAGCTCCAATGACCCCAAGTGACCTAGGAGTAAGAAACACTTTCCATGGGGTTGGCCTTCTCACCATTCGACCTTCGGCCCATAAATCAAGCAGTGCCCTCTCTAGTTGAAACGTGACGTGACCTTGGAGATGATCCACCCGCGTAAAATATCATTCCTTAATTAACTCAATTAAGAATCAAGCACAATCAAGGCAATCAGCCTAATATCATCTTCCAAGAAGAACATCCCTTTATTCCCATGGCACTTGTCATTATAGAACCTTGCCATGCATTCACCATCAAACACAAGCACTTGGACTAATCATCCAATTCACATCCCACAATCAGTTTAATGCGAAAGAATTTAGAACGTTATTTAATCAATCCACAAAACAATAATATCATTTTCCAAACATTGCATGAATAGTTGCGATAACCTTCCATAGCGTGTTTGCTCTCCCCCTTGGGACCTAAGTGATTCCTAGAAGAAGTTACTTAACACATCCTCCATTCAGCTAGAACATTGCTCAAGACATGAGTTCTAATAATCCCTTACTTTGATTGATAACCGAACCTTCTTCCTAACAAGTACAAAAGCATCGGTCTTTCCTTTGACTTAGGTTTTCCTAATCCTTGAGCTCTTCGATTGCCCTCGAGTTGTTGTTGCACTAGCACAACCCTGAATAGGATTGATAAACATAGTCATTATTGGTGAATCTCAAGGCATCGTAGTCTGAATCCAAATGATTGTTGTTTGTACTAGCTACACACGACTTCAAGATCCCAATGAACTAATAGTTCGAGATAGTAGTAAGACTTTAATGCAAGATCGATTTGTGTACCATCAATGCATGTTTCATAGTGTCTTTCCCATGCATGCACTGTCTATGTGCATAACTCTTAAGTAAGTAACCTTTTATGTTCCTTATACCACGTATGACTTCGTCGCATAGCATTGGGATGCAAAGTATTTGAGTACATGGGTTTGTGCAAACCTCAATGCACCATGTTGCATAAATCTATGCGGGGCCATCTATAGTTGCGGAAAGAATTAACCTATGATCCCCTATGAGTTCGTTAATTATCAAAAAATAAATTCAAGCTATTTGCTTAAATGAATTCATGTGCATGCCTATGCCTCAATGGATAGCGGAGATGGCAATTAGTACCTGGATATTCTGATATGAATTGTTCACACCCGACGTTGTATTCGTATTCGCAGGAATGCCCCGGCTAGTGGCTCCATTGTTGGGTGGATACGGGATTACTACTGATGCTTTGGGGCCATACTTCCGGCCTATAAATCACTCTTCAATCTCATCAAAGAGATGGTGTGCTAGGTTGATTCTTCTCAAAAGGATTAGACTCGCGGGGAGACAAGGAGAAGAGCAACGTGTGTTGTCACCCTCTAAGGAGGGAAAGGGCTCCTTCTTCTTCTTCTTCTTCTTCTTCTTCTTCTTCTTCTTCTTCTCTCTCTCCCTCTCTCTTCCTCTCCTTATCTCTCTCTCTTCTTCTTCTTCTTCTTCTTCTCTCTCTCTCTCTCTTCCTCTTATTCTCTTCTTCTCCTCTCTCTCTCTCTCCCTCTCTCTTCTTCTCCTCCCTTCTTCTTCTTTTTCTTCTTCTCTTCTTCTTCTTCTTCTTCTTCTCCTTCTTCTCCTTCTTCTCTTATTCTCTCATCTCTCTCTCTCCCTCTCTTTATCTTGGCCCCTCATCCAAGGCTCCACACACACACACACACACACATTGTGGTTGGGAGATTTTTATGGTGGAAAAGGGGGCAATTAATGGGGGGTGAGGTGGCACATGTGGTCTTTCTCTCATTCGCATTGTCGTCCTTATATTCATGGATGTCCTCGTCCTGCTCGTTAACCTTGTTATTATCACGTGCAGCTCCACCATCATTCTCGTCGTCTTCTTCATCATCTTCCACGTCCACTTACTCCTCCTTTGTTGATGCTGCTTGTTCCTCCCACCCCGACTTTCTCGTCAACCCCCTTTCCGTCTCGCCACCTGTTCGGCGGCGGTGACTAGGGGGTTATTACATCCTCTCCCCCTTAGAGACTTGAGATGTCCTCATCTTGAAAAAATTGGGGAAGACAAGCATTAATGGGGTTTAGGGCTTGTGGGTTAGGACCCACCATACGTCCACTGCACTACTCTTAATTTTTCCAGTAGTGCAACTCATATTATTGCAATTAACCGTAGGTAGAAGAGTAGGATTTATTTCAAATAGAAGTTATATTACATGTTAGTAGAATTGCTAGGATCGATAATCATCCTAAAAAGGTGTAGTAGGCTCTAGGTCTTCATCTTCATTTGATTCCTCTTTATATCAGAAGACTGCACTTGTGTATCTTCATTTCCTTGGAGGCTCAATGTCTTTCGGTTAGGACATTCAGCTCGGATGTGTCCTAGCTCATTGCAGCGCAGAAGCATTGATGGTAGGGATAGCTCCTACATGAGTGCCCTATATCTCCGCACGTATGGTATCTCTTGCCCTGTTCTCAGGAATCCTCCTTATCACAATTGTCCAAATTAAGTTCTTGGATGATTGGCTTTGCTCGAAGTAACACATCTTGCAAGTCTGTTGGACGCATTGCTTCTAGAAGGTGGTTCAGAGGAGTGTTTAGGCCATGGCAACACTTAGATACTTGCTGCGTAATATCCATAGGTGGTGAGAATTTTAGTAGGATTAGAAACTTTGAGTAGTAGGCTTCCAAGGTTAATTCCAACTTCAAAGTCTGGTAGGTTGGCGGAAGGTATTGTCCGTATACAACATCTTTCAACTGAGCCCAAGTGACAACGGCTTCAGAAACACCTTGATCCTTGCACCATTGCTTCCACCATATCCGAGCCTGGCCAACTAACTTCAGTTTGCCTATCATTACTTGATTGGTAGCAGTAGTTCCTGAAGTAGAGAAATAATCATCCATTGACTCAATCTATATCTCTGCCTCTACTGCGACATCTATCCCTTCTCCATCAAACTTGGGGGCCTTAATTTGCTTGAGAAGGAATTTCTTATCTTGCTATGTCAGCATTCGTGGGTGCAAAAGGTGCATGACAATCAAGCCATACCACTTAGGTTATTTTGTTTAGGATATGCCTATAAACTATACGTTAATCAATCATATATCATTACGAAGTTTCGCTCTAATGCCACTTGTAATGTCCCCTCCTATTGGTTGTCTAAGCATGTTTTTAGCAGTCCATCGAGAAACGAATCTAAGCATCGCCATCCGGCACTCCCATGAAATGTTTCGAGGTATGTCACCTAGGGTTTCCTGAGTTCGCCTCACAATGAAACGTTCGGGCCAAACCCACTCGAATCAACCTGAAATCTGGGCTCCTAGGGGTCAAGGTCTCCTAACAGTATTCTAACATCAGATTCTGGACAATCTACTTTACGTAGAGATACCCAATTCAAAGCAGACCCATGCCGCACTTGGTGCAAAGAGAATGGGAAATGAGAGGGATGCATTGCTCGAGCCCTTTGCCCATAGGGGATAGTCCCCTACCGGTCCCCTAAAAGGCATGAATCCGATTCTTACCTAGCAATGCCTAAAGGTCAAATGATGGTAAAACCTTGTGAGAAGCCTCCCAGTTCTCTAGGACCACCCTGCCATAGGACAGACCCGTCGGGGTTTTTCCCACTCGCTTCCCTCAATAGCTTTAGTTTTCTAATTAGATCCTATCACATTGATGTGTGACATTCAAAATCAGCTTCCTTAATTAAGCCTTTTAGGGAACAAGGTTCGTTTACATAATTTATAGCACTAGCAAAAAAACAAAACAAGCACTCCTTTTGACAAATAAGTTCCTTAACTTATCTTCAAGTTAATCTTTGTCACCTACCCATATAGGAGAATTAAGTATCCCTTTTGTCCAATAGAAGTACTCGGTCCAAATCACATGGCACCATAATTTCTATCCAATATCTAGAATAGGAGCTTCCAAGGCCCTAGACATTGGGCTCAGGGCAGTCTACAGCTCCGTTCAGGCCTCGGCCAACAATGGGTGTTTAGAGCTCCACTGACCCCAAGGGACCTAAGAATGAGACACACTTTCTGTGGTTGACATTTTGACCACTCGACCTTCGGCCTGTGAATCGAGCAATGCCCTCTTGGGTTGAAATGCAACATGACCTTGGAGTGATCCTCCCACGCAAAATATCCTTCCTTAAATAACTCAATTAAGAATCAAGCACAATCAAGGCAATCAGACTAATATCATCTTCCAAGAAGAACATTCATTTATTCCCATGACACTTGTCATTACAAACCTTACCATGCATTTACCATCAAACACAAGCACTTGGAATAATCATCCAATTCACATCCCACAATCAGTTTAATGCAAAAGCATTTAGAACATTATCTAATTAATCCACAAAACAATGGTATCCTTTTCCAAACATTGCAGGAATAGTCATGATAACCTTCCATTCCAGGAACAGTTTGATCTCTCCCTTGGGATCTAAGTGATTCCCTGTAGAAATTACTTAACAATTCTGATATTCTGATATGAATTGTCCATACTTGATGTTATATTCGTATTCGTAGAAACACCTCGGACAATGGCTCCATTATTGGATACGGGATTACTACTTATGTGTGTCTCTCTCTGCTATGGGGCCATACCGGCCTATAAATCACTCTTTTCTCTTGTCAGAGAGATGGTATGTGGGGTGATTCTTCTTGAAAGGATTAGACTCACGGGGAGATGAGAATTAAACTTGCGAGGAGATGAGGATTAGATTCACGGGGAGACAAGGAGAAGAGCAACGCGTGTGGTCACCCTCTAAGGAGGGGAAAGGCTCCTTCTTCTTCTTCTCTCTCTCTCTCTCTCCCTCTCTCTTCCTCTCCCTATCTCTCTCTCTACATTTTTTTTTTCTTCTTCTTCTCCTCTCTTCTTCTTTCTTCTTCTTCTCTTCTTCTTCTCCTTCTTCTCTTCTTATCTCCTCTCTCTCTCCCTCTCTTCCCTTCAACCTCGTGGCCCCTCCTCTAAGGCTCCATATATATATATTTTTCATTACGGTTGGGGGGTTTTTATAGTGGAAAAGGGGGCATGGTTAATGGGGGGTGAGGTGGCACACGTGGCCTTCCTCCCCTCGTTCGCATCATTGTCTATATGTTCATCGATGTCCTTATCTTGCTCGTCAACCTATTATCGCATGCATCTCCACCATCATTCTCATCATCCTCTTCATCATCTTCCACGTCAACTTACCCCTCCCTCGTCAACGTACCCCTCCCTCGTCGATGTCCCTCGTTCATCCCAACTCAACTTTCTCATCAACCTCCTTCCCCTTGCCACCTATTCGGCGATGACTGGGGGGTATCACATTCTCTCCCCCTTAGAGACTTGAGATGTCATCATCTTGAAAGAACTGGGTAAGATGCATTAATGGGGCTTAGGGCTTGTGGGTTAGGACCCACCATGCATCCATTGTGCTACTCTTACTTTTTTAAGTAGTGCAACTTATATTATTGCAATTAACCCTAGGTACAAGAGTAGGATTTATTTCAAATAGAAGTTTTATTACATGTCAGTAGAATTGCTAGGATCGCTAATCATCCTAAAAAGGTGTAATAGGCTCTAGGTCTTCATCTTCATCTGATTCCTCTATATATCCAAAGACTACACTTGTGTAGCTTTGTTTCCTTGAAGGCTCAATGTCTGACGCCCTTAAGTCAGGACAATCAGCTCGAATGTGTCCTAGCTCATTGCAACGGAAGCATTGACGGTAGGGACATCTCCTATGGATGTGCTCTATCTCTCCACACATATGGTATCTCTTGCCTTATTCTCAAGAATCCTCCTTGTCACAATTGTCCGAATTAAGTTCTTGGTGGATGATTGGCTTTGCTCAAAGTAACGCATCTTGCAAGTCTGTTGGATGCATTGCTTCTAGACGGTTGTTTAAAGGAGAGTTTAGGCCATGGCAAAACTTGGATACTTACTGTGCAATATCCATAGATGGTGTGTATTTTAGTATAGCTACAAACTTTGAGTATTAGGCTTCCAAGGTTAATTCCAACTGCTTGAGCTTGAAGAATTCATTCATCTTCAAAATCAGGTAGATTGGTGGAAGGTATCGTCCTCGTACATCATCTTTCAACTGAGTCCAAGTGACAGCGACTTCAGAAACACCTTGAATCTTGTACCATTGCTTTCACCATATCTGAGCCTGGCCAACTAACTTTAGTTTGCCTATCATTGCTTGATTGGTAGCAGTAGTTCTTGAAGCAGAGAAATAATCATCCATCAACTCAATCCATATCTCCGCCTGTGCTGCGATGTCTATCCCTTCTCCAACAAACTCGAGGGCCTTAATTTGCTTGAGAAGGAATTTCTTCTCTTGCATGTCAGCATTCGTGGGTGCAAAAGATTCCTGAAAATCAAGCCATACCACTTAGGTTTTTTTTAAAAAAGGATATGCCTACAAACCATACGTTAATCAATCATATATCATTACAAAGTTTTGCTCTTATACCAACTGTAACGTGCTGTCCAAGCACGTTTTTAGCAGTCCATCTAAAAATGAATCTAAGCATCATGGTCTGGCACTCCCATGGAATGTTTTGAGGTTTGTCGCCTAGGGTTTTACGAGTCCACCTCACAATGGAATGGTCATGGCCAAATCCACTAGGAATGACCTAAAATCTGGGTTCCTAGGGGTCAAGGTCTCCTGACAGTATTCTAGCATCAAATTATGGACAACCTACTTTACGTAGAGATACCCAATTCGAAGCAAACCCATGCCACACTTGGTTCAAAGAGAATGGGAAACGAGAGGGATGTGCCGCTCAACCTCTCTGCCCGTAGGGGATAGTCCCATACCGGTCCCCTAAAACGGCATGAATCAGGTTCTAACCTAGCAATGCCTAAAGGTTGAACGATGGTAAAACCTTGTGAGAAGCCTCCCACTTGTGTGCTACCACTCTGCCGTAGGAGGGACCCATCAGGGTTCCGCCCACCCACTTTTTTCTCGTTCAACAAGTTCCTTAACTTATCTTTAAGTTAATCTTTGTCCCATTCCCATACTGGAGAATTATGTATCCCTTCTGTCCAACAGAAGTACCCGTACCCGGTCTAAATCACATGGCACCATAATTTCTATCCAATATCTAGAATAGGATCTTACAACGCCCTAGATGTTGGGCTCACGGCAGTCTACAGCTCCCTTCTAGACTCGACAAGGGGTGTCTAGAGCTAGACTAACCCCAAGAAACATAGGAGTGAGACACACTTTTTGGGGTTGTCCTTTTCACCACTTGACCTTCGGCCTGTGAATCAAGTAGTGCCTCTCGTGTTGAAACGTGGCATGACCTTGGAGATGATCCACCCGCACAAAATATCCTTCCTTAATTAATCCAATTAAGAATCAAGCACAATCAAGGAAATCAATATAATATCATCTTCCAAGAATAACATTCCTTTATTCCCATGGAACTTGTCATTACAGACCCTTGCCATGCATTTAACATGAAACACAACCACTTGGACTAATCATCCAATTCACATTCCACAATCATTTTAATGCAAAATTATTTAGAATGTTATCCAATCAATCCACAAAACAATGGTATCCTTTTTCAAACATTGTAGGAATAGTCGCAATAACCTTCCATCGCGTGTTTGTTCTCCCCCTTGGGATCTAAGTAATTCCATGCAGAAATTACTTAACACCTCCTCCATTCATCTAGGACATTGATTAAGAGATGAGTTCTAATAATCCTTTACTTTGATTAATAACCGAACCTTGTTCCTAACAAGTACAAAAGCATCGGTCTTTCCTTTGACTTAGGCTTTTCTAATCCTTGAGCTCTTCCCTTGCCCTAGAGTTGTTGTTACATCTAGCCTAACCCCAAATGGGATTGATAAACATAGTCACTATCGGCGAATCTCAAGGCATCATAGTCTTAATCCCAATGGTGGTTGTTTGTACTAGCTACACATGACTTCAAGATCCCAATGAACTAATATTTTGAGATATTAGCAAGACTTTAATGCAAGATCAATTTGTGTACCATCGATGCATGTTTCATTGTGTCTTTCCCATGTGTGCACCATCTATGTGCATAACTCTTAAGTAACCTTATATGTTCTTTATGCCACATATGACTTCGTCGCATAGCACTGGGATGGAAAGTATTTGAGTACATGGATTTGTGTGAACCTCAATGCGCCATATGCATAAATCTATGCAAGGCAATGTATGGTTGCGGAAAGATTAAACTATGATCCCCTATGAGTTCGTTAATGATAAAAAAATAAGCTACTTGTTGAAATGAATTCATGCACATGCCTATGCCTTAATGGATAGCAGAGATGGTAATTAGTACATGGATATTCGGATATGAATTGTACATACCTGACATTGTATTCATATTTGCAGGAATGCCCCGGCCAGTGGCTCCATTGTTGGATATGGGATTAATGTTGATGTATGTCTCCCTCCGCTTTGGGACCATACTTTTGGCTTTAAATCACTCTTTTCTCTCGTTGGATAGATGGTGTGCCAGGGTAATTCTTCCTCCAAAGGATTAGACTCATTGGGAGACGAGGATTAAACTTGTGGGGAGATAAGGATTAGATTCGTAGGGAGACGAGGAGAAGAGAAACCTGTGTGGTCACCCTCTAAGGAGGGGAAGGGCTCCTTCTTCTTCTTCTTCTTCTTCTTCTTCTTCTTCTTCTTCTTCTTCTTCTTCTTCTTCTTCTCTCTCTCCCTCTCTCTTCCTCTCCCTATCTCTCTCTTATTCTTCTTATTCTTCTTCTTCTTCTCCTCTCTTCTTCTTTTTCTTCTTCTCCCCTCTCTCTCTCTCTCCCTCTCTTCTTCTTCTTCTTCTTCTTCTTCTCTTCTTCTTCTCCTTCTTCTCTTTTTCTCTCCTCTCTCTTTACCTCTCTTCCCTGTAACCTCCTAGCCCCTCCTCTAAGGCTCCATATATATGATTTTTCATTACACCTGGGGGGTTTTTATAGTGGAAAAGGGGGCTTGGTTAATGGGGGGTGAGATGGCACACATGGCCTTCCTCCCCTTGTTCATGTTGTCATCCTTATCTTCATCAACGTCCTCTTCCTATTTGTCAACCTCATTGTTATCGCTTGTAGCTCCATCGTCATTCTCGTCATCTTCTTCATCATCTTCCATGTTGACTTACCCCTCCCTTGTCGACGTCCCCCGTTCCTCCTGACTTGACTTTCTCGTCAATCTCCTTCCCCTCGCCACCTGTTTGACGGTGGCTGGGGGAGTATTACGTCCTCTCCCCCTTAGAGACTCGAGATGTCCTCATCTCTAAAAACTAGGGAAGCCAAGCATTAATGGGTCTTAGGGCTTGTGGGTTAGGACCCACCATGCGTCCGATGTGCTACTCTTAATGTTTTAAGTAGTGCAACTCATATTATTGCAATTAACCCTAGGTACAAGAGTAGGATTTATTTCAAATAGAAGTTGTATTACATGTCAGTAGAATTGCTAGGATCACTAATCATCCTAAAAAGGTATAGTAGGCTCTAAGTCTTCATCTTCATTTGATTCCTCTATATATCCGAAGATTGCACTTGTGTGGTGTTAAGTCAAGACAATTAGCTCGGATGTGTCCTTGATCATTGCAACTGAAGCATTGATGGTAGGGACATCTCCTACGGATGTGCCATATCTCTCCCCATGTATTGTATCTTTTGCCGTGCTCTCGGGAATCCTCCTTGTCACAATTGTCAAAATTAAGTTCTTGGACGATTGGCTTTGCTCGAAGTAAAACATCTTCCAAGTCCGTTGCATGTATTGCTTCTAAATGGTGCTTCAGAGGAGTGTTTAGGCCATGGCAAAACTTGGATACTTGTTGTGCAATATCCATGGATGGTGTGTATTTTAGTACACCTACAAACTTCAAGGACTAGGCTTCCAAGGTTAATTCGAGCTGCTTGAGCTTGAAGAATTCATTCATCTTCAAAGTTAGGTAGGTTGGCAGGAGATATCATCCACGCACAGCATCTTTCAACTGAGCCCAAGTGATAGCGACTTCAAAAACACCTTGATCCTTACACCATTGCTTCCAGCATATCCGAGCCTAGCCAACTAACTTCAATTTTCCTATCATTGCTTGATTGGTAGCAAGAGTTCCTAAAGCAGAGAAATAATCATCCATTGACTCAATCCATATCTCCGCCTCTACTGCGACGTCTATCCCTTCTCCATCAAGCTCGGGGGCCTTAATTTGCTTGAGAAGGAATTTCTTCTCTTGCATGTCAGCATTCGTGGGTGCAAAAGATTTTGATAATCAAGCCATACCGCTTGGGCTTTTTTTTTAATGATATGCCTACAAACCATACATTAATCAATCATATATCATTACAAAGTTTCACTCTTATACCAACTGTAACGTGCTTGCCTATTGGCTATCCAAGCACATTTTTCGCAGTCCATCGAGAAATGAATCTAAGCGTCACCACGCGGGACTCCCATGGAACATTTTGAGGTTTGTCGCCTAGGGTTTCACGAGTCCACCTCACAATGGAACGGTCATGGTCAAACCCACTAGGATCGACTTGAAATCTGGGTTCCTAGGGGTCAAGGTCTCCTGATAGTATTCTAGCATCAGATTATGGACAACCTACTTTACTAGAGATACCCAATCCAAAGCAGACCCATGCGGCACTTAGTTCAAAGAGAATGGGAAATGAGAGGGATACGCCGCTCAATCTCTCTACCCGTAGGGGATAGTCCCATACTGGTCCCCTAAAATGGCATGAATCAGGTTCTAATGTAGCAATGCCTAAAGGTTGAACGATGGTAAACCTTGTGAGAAGCCTCCCAGTTATCTGGGACCACGGACCCATCACACCCACTTCCCTCAATAGCTTTAGTTTCTAATTAGATCCTATCACATTTATGTGGGACATTCAAAATCAACTTCCTTAATTAAGCCTTTTAGGGAATAGGGTTCCTTTGCGTAATTTACATCACTGACACGAAAATAAAACAAGCAGTCCTTTTGAAAAACAAGTTCCTTAACTTATCTTCAAGTTAATCTTTGTCTCCTTCCCATACACATGAGAATTATGTATCCCTTTTGCCCAACAGAAGTACCCGGTCCAAATCACATGGCACCATAATTTCTATCCAATATCTAGAATAGGATCTTCCAACGCCCTAAACGTTGGGTTCACGACTGTCTACAACTCCCTTCCAGAATCGACAAGGAGTATCCAGAGCTCGGCTAACCCTAAGCGTGACATAGGAGTGAGATATACTTTCCATGACGCCTTTTCACCACCCGACCTTCGACCTCTGAATCAAGCAGTGCCTCTTGGGTTGAAATGCGGTGTGACCTTGGAGATGATCCACTCACACAAAATATCATTCCTTAATTAACCCAATTAAGAATCAAGCACAATTAATGCAATCAATCTAATATCATCTTCCAAGAAAAACATTCGTTTATTCCCATGGTACTTATCATTACAGACCCTTGCCATGCATTTAACATCAAACACAAGCACTTGGACTAATCATCCAATTCACATCCCACAATAAATTTAATCCAAAATCATTTAGAACAGTATCTAATCAATACACAAAACAATGGTATCCTTTTCCAAACATTGTAGGAATAGTCATGATAACTTTCCATCGCATGTTTGTTCTCCCCCTTGGGATCTAAGTAATTCCATGCAGAAATTACTTAACACTTCCTTCATTCAGCTAGGACATTGATCAAGAGATGAGTTCTAATAATCCCTTACTTTGATTGATAACCGAACCTTCTTCCTAACAAGTACAAAAGCATTGGCTTTCCTTTGACTTAGGCTTTCCTAATCCTTAAGCTCTTTGCTTTCCCTAGAGTTGTTGCATCTAGCCCAATCCTGAATAGGATTGATAAACATAGTCACTATCAGTGAATCTCAAGGCATCGTAGTCTTAATCCCAATGATTGTTATTTGTACTTGCTATGCATGACTTCAAGATCTCAATGAACTAATAGTTCAAGATATTCGCAAGACTTTAATACAAGATCAATTTGTGTACCATCGATGCATGTTTCATAGTGTCTTTCCCATGCATGCATCGTCTATGTGCATAACACTTAGGCAACCTTATATGTTCTTTATGCCACGTATGACTTCGTCACATAGCACTGGGATGCAAAGTATTTGAGTACATGGATTTGTGCGAACCTCAATGCGCCATATGCATAAATCTATGGGAGGCAGTCTATGGTTGTAGAAAGAATTAGCCTATGATCCCCTATGAGTTTGTTAATTATCAAAAAATAAATCAAGCTACTTGTAGAAATGAATTCATGTGCATGCCTATGCCTCAGTGGATAGCGGAGATGGTAATTAGTGCGTGGATATTCGGATATGAATTGTGCATACCTAACATTGCATTTGTATTTGTAGGAATGCCCCGGCCAGTGGCTCCATTGTTGGATACGAGATTACTACTGATGCATGTCTCCCTTCGCTTTGGGACCATACTTTCGGCCTATAAATCACTCTTTTCTCTCATCGGAGAGATGGTGTGCCAGGGTGATTCTTCTCGAAAGGATTAGAATCGTGGGGAGATGAGGATTAAAGTTGCGGGAAGATGAGGATTAGATTTGCGGGGAGTCAAGGAGAAGAGCAATGTGTGTGGTCACCCTCTAAGGAGGGGAAGGGCTCCTTCTTCTTCTTCTCTTCTTCTCTCTCTCCCTCTCTCTTCCTCTCCCTATCTCTCTCTCTTCTTCTTCTTCTTCTTCTTCTTCTTCTTCTTCTTCTTCTTCTTCTTCTTCTTCTTCTTCTCTCTCTCTCCCTCTCTCTTCCTCTCCCTATCTCTCTCTCTTCATCTTCATCATCATCATCTTCTTCTTCTTCTCCTCTCTCTCTCTCTCCCTCTCTCTTCTCCTCTCTTCTTCTTCTTTTTCTTCTTCTCTTCTTCTTCTCCTTCTTCTCTTCTTCTCTCCTCTCTCTCTCCCTTCTTCTCTCCTCTCTCTCTCCCTCTCTCTCCTCCTCTCTTCTTCTTCTTTTTCTTCTTCTCTTCTTCTTCTCCTTCTCTTCTTCTCTCCTCTCTCTCTCCCTCTCTTCTTCTTCTTCTTCTTCTCCTTCTTCTCTTTTTTTCTCCTCTCTCTCTGCCTCTCTTCCTTGTAGCCTCCTAGTCCATCCTCTAAGGCTCCATATATATATTTTTTCATTATGGTTGGGGAGTTTTTATAGTGGAAAAGGGGACTTGGTTAATGGGGAGTGAGGTGGTACACGTGGCCTTCCTCCCCTTGTTCGCCTCATCTTCCTTATCCTCATTGACGTCCTCATCCTGCTCGTCAACCTCGTTGTTATTGATTGCAGTTGTATCGTCATTCTCGTCGTCTTCTTCATCATCTTCCACTTCGATTTACCCCTCCCTCATCAACGTCAACTGTTCCTCCTGCCTCAAATTTCTTGTCAACCCCCTTTCCCTCGCCACTTGTTTGGTGGTGGTCGGGGGGGTGGGGGGGGGGGGGGGCTACCAAAATTTAAGTAAATGGAGTTAGGACATGTATGCTTCACTTACTAGTTTGGGAAGCAAGCAAGACTTCTGTTTGTTAGACATGTTAGAAATAGTACTAGATCACTACAGTTGGTGCATTCATATATCTGGGGTCAAATGCATAATGCATTCTTTAGTGGTACAATATATTATGTCTCATTTATTGATAATTTCAGTAGGTATACTTGGATGTATATTTTGAAGCACAAGAATGAAGTGCTAGATGTTTTCAAGGATTTTAAAACACGTATTGAAAAAGAGTTTGGACATCATATCTCATGCTTGAGATTTGATGGGGCGATGAGTATATCTCTTATGAATTTAGCAGGTACTTGGTCGAGTATGGCACTAAGAGACAGCTTATATGTAGTTATACACCATAATAGAATGGTGTGGCAGAGAGAAAAAATAGGGTGCTTATGGAAGAAGTTATAAGAGCTATCCTAAATGAAAAGATTTTACTAAACTATTATTGGACTGAAACAATCGTAATTGTAGTATATGTCTTAAATAGAACTCCTACACTTGGTATTCATGATCTTACATCATATGAGAAACTATATGGACACAAACTAGATATCAGCATCTTAAAGTCTTTGGATGTATTGCTTACATACATGTGCCAGATGAGAAGAGGAAGAAGTTTTATTTAAAGGATGTTAAGTCTATTTTTATTGGCTATATATACGATAAAAAAACCTATAAATGCTACAAATTGACTACTCATGAGACATTGGTTTTAGCAGGGATGTAGTGTTTGATGAGCTAGTTTCATGGTATGGTGGTCTAAATGTGGTTGTTTCTAATGGCATGATGATAATCATATTGAATTTTTTACTATGGATAGTATAACTATTAGTGGGCCTATAGGAGACACATCCTCTATTGTTAGTCCATGAAAAGGTTACTTATGCAATCATAGTTCTATGTCCACTAACACGGATATGTCAATGAGGGGGAGATTTGATAAAGAAAAATGAAAGATGTTTGAAGGTGTTACTAGGCCACTTACTTTTGTTATGAGCCACCTAGCAGTGACAATCTTGACAATAAACTTGGTATACCATCTATTACTACACCTAAACTTAGGCAAAGCAGGTATATACCACCTCATGAGAGAGAATCGCATTATGCACTGCAGTTAAAAAGGTCACAAAGAGTTAGAAAGCATGTTGATAGGCTAACTTAAAGTGGGTACTTAGCCAAACACTTTGCTTGCATGACTAAAATGATGGGTCACAAAGAGTCTATGAAGATCAATAAAGCAATTGGTGATGAGAATTGGTGTGCAACCATGGATGAGGAATATACATCGTTGGTTGAAAATGACACTTGGGATTTGGTCAAATTTCTTGAAGGAAAAAAACCCATTGGTTGTAAATGGATTTATAAAGTGAAATGCAAAGCAAATGGATCTCTAAAGAGATACAAAGGACGGCCAGTTGCTAAAGGGTATGCATAGCAACATGGTCTTGATTATGAGGAAGCTTTCAACCTAGTTGCAAAAATGACAACTATCTGAGCTATCATTGCCTTTGTAGCGTCTAAAGGATAGAAGGTTTGGTAGGTAGATGTCAAAAATACTTTTTTGAATGGAGATTTGATTGAGGAAGTGTATATGGAATAGTCTACAGGTTATGTACACCCTAATTATCCGAATCATATGTATAGGCTAAAAAAAACACTTAATGGATTAAAACAAGCACCGAGAGTATGAAATGCTCAAATTAGCTCATATTTATAGCAACTTGGATCGTAGATGGGAAATGAAAATCATAGTGTATTCAATAAGCATACACATATAGGGTATGTGGTCTTGGTTATTTATATAGATGACTTGATCATTATTAGAGATGATGACTATGGTATTATTGAAATTAAATCCATGTTGTAGGTGAAGTTTAAAGTGAAAGACATGGGATATTGAAGTATTTTCTTGGCATTGAGATAGTGACTACACCTTAAGGAATTTGGCTACTATAGATATAGTATGCACACGATATCTGATCAAGTATGGAATGATGGATTGTAAGCCCATGGAAACATTACTAAATCAGAATGTAAAGCCTAGAGTTGATCTTGTAGTGAGATAGAGAATGTTACAATGTACAAGTAGCTTGATCTATCTTACCATTACTTGTCCCAATATTAGTTATTCAGTGGGGCTAATTAGCCAATTTATGCATATGCCATGCAAACCTCACTTGGATGCAGTTAGGAGGATTTGCGGTATGTGAAGGGTGCTTCTGATTATGGGTTGTTTTATGAGTTTTGGAAAGCCAGTTGATTTGATAGGATATACATATGCTCATTGGGCTAAATGTGCATATGATAGATGATCAACCAGTGGTTATACTTTCAGTCTTGAAGTAGTATGATTAGTTGGAGTAGTAAAAAGTATCCCCTACAATTGCTCTCTCCAGCACAAGGGTAGAGTATAGAGATGCAACCTTAGCTGCATGTGAAGCAATTTTTCTCTTCAAAGTATTATATGACTTGGGTATATAGATGGATAGGAAGGTCACATTGCATTGTGACAACATGAGTAGTGTGTTGTTGGCTAACAGCCCAGTTTACCATGCTAGATCAAAACACATAGAAGTTCATTATCACTTCATAAAGAAAATGGTCCTTGTAGGAAAGATAGATATGATTCATGTGAAGACTGAAGACCATGTAGCTGACATCTTTACCAAATCACTTAGTAGAGATAAGTTGAATAGTTGACTTGAGCTTGAGGGGGAGTGTTGAGAATCAAGCTCATCCATGGTTTTGACACCAACTCTACTAAGTGCAACTATAGCTAGCTATTACCAATCATGTGTGGCATAATAATGAGTCAATAAAACTTAACTTAAGTTAGAGATGTCTAGTCACTCAGTGACCTACTTGCATACATTGTATGTGTGGCTTAGAATTTTTATGTATTACACAATGAACGAATAATGGAAGAAGAGAGAGCACGCTACTCTCTATTCATGGTTCCCGTTCATATTTGTCTCTTTCCCTCTCTTTGAAAAACTAGATGTTGAATTATGAGCCTCTGTTTATAAGAGCATAGACTAGAATTTCTCTAAAGGCAATAAGTCGCAGGCATAGATAGAGTAGTGGTATAACTATTTATTCCTCATCATCCAAGTTACTAATTGTTTGCACGACTACTTTGACTTGAATGTTTTGTTGTGGGGTGGTTTTGTTTTTGCTACAAGGGTTCTATCATTTTGTTTTAGTCTTTGCATATTGGGGGAGTGTCACAAGTTTCTCATATTGAGGATATCAAGGGCATAGTATTTATTGATGTACCTTCCATTAAAATGGTCAATCCCCTCCCTATTAAGAGTTTGAAGCTCGAAGTTTCTAGTTTGGCTCATGGTGCAAACATATCAATGACCAGTGCTAGGAGGCTTTATCCAATGCCCAAGAGTGTTTTCCAAGTGTTAGAGGATACACCAAGAGAGTGTGTAGCTACTGGGAGTTAACAAGAGGGAGCTTAAAAAACACATAGAATGCACTTGATTTGCTAGAGTGTTTGCTGGTTGGATTGGGCTCAACCAATGCTGAATATGACCCTTAGAAGGTCTTGAGGTAAGCAGAAACCACTATGGAGCAAGCTGAGATCACAACATACCTTGAGAAGGGGAAACCATGGTTGCCTTAAAACAATGAGTCATAGGTATTATCACAAGCTGAAGTAATGGCAGGTGAAGTTCCTCAATGATGGCTCCGATACCATTTAAGGGAGAAGCCCTAAGTAAAAGAATACAAGCAGAAGCAAGAGGCATAGTGAAAGGAGCAAGAGACACAAGATGTGGAAACTCCAATAGTTGCAACATGTGACCCGTCCTTCCCTTATTCAGATGTCACTTAAATAATAAAGAAAGAAGTGACAATGATAGTAGGTGCTTGCCACCTATAGTATACAAGTGTGCAGATATTGCCAATGTTATGAATACATGGGTATTGAAGCTTCATTGGAATGCACTTGGGATTCCTAGATGCTTTGATGTATATGTCTGGAGCTTTGCTTTCTCACTTTGCATTTTGGATTTACTTCCAATGGGAGACGCTTGTACTTGGTAGAGCTTGGCATGATGCTAGGTATCATATTTCTTTTAACCAAAGTTGGATGATACTAGGTATCATGCTCCTTTTGGTGTTTTTACATGGAAAACCACTCATGGAAACCTCATTTTGGCTAGAGACGCCAAGACCAGTAGTCTTTAACCCTTGTGTTTAGCATTATTGATCATGTTTTGGCTATGATTCATCTTCCACATGTATATCTTTAACATCACTATCTTGGGCTATTTTTGTCAAAGGAATGAAAGTCTTGTCTTGTTTACAGTATGTCTTGCCCCTGGACTTTTCCTATTTTGATTCATGTGATCATTTTTCACATGGTAGGTAGACTTGTAAAATGCATAAAAAGCTTGGCTCTACATGGATTACATTCAAATGTTTGTTTTCGTAGCTCTATATCCTTAGTGCTAAGTATTTTGTTACATTCATTGATGATTATGTGCATAAAGTCTGGGCCTATCCCATAAAGAAAAAGTCAAGAGTTTTACCTACTTTTCAATGCTTTCTTGTTATGGAAATGCCAAAGTTTTGACAATGGAGATAAATATGTATCGTATGTTTTTTACTAGTTTTGTGTGATAAGAGGGATATTATGCATCAGTTGATTGCCCCTTATATCCCATCCTAGAATGGTACTATAGAGCACATTACCAGGACTATTCAAGAAAGAGTTTGTAGTGTGCTTAGTTAGCCAAGCTTACCCATACATTTTGGGATAAGGTAGTTACTGCTACCATTCACTTGATTAATAGGTCCCTATGCATTGCTCTTGGTGGTAGAGTTACAGAGGAGGTATAGTTTGGTAAACCTCCCTCATATACCCATTTTCAAGTCTTTGGATGTGAGGCATTCTACCACATTTCCAAAGATAAACACAACAAGCTAGATCTTAAGTCCCTCAAATGCATCTTTCTCGAATACGGTGATGCGGATGAGATCAACTATTGCCCTTGGGATCTGTAGGCTTGGAAGGTTCTCCACAGCCATGATGTTGTCTTTAATGAGGAAAAAATGCATAAGCAACAAGAGCTATTGTTTGAGGTACACATGGTGATCTTTCAAGAGGAGCCTCCTATCACCATACAACAAATCCAAGCTAGATAGCCTATAGTAACTATGAATGATATAGTAGCCTAGGAACTACCTACTATGTAGAATCATAATGTTGTTGGACAAAGAGGACAGAATGTATAGGCCACCCCAGCTAGCCTTGAGACACTCCACTAGAGCCTCATGACCACTTGATCATTATGAGACATCTATGAATTATGTCATGGTGATAGATTTTGGTGAGCCCCTTACTTATGAGGAGGCTATGTGTAGAGCTGATAGTTGGGATCTAGTCGGTATGCATGAATGAGGTGTCCTTGGTGAAAGCTCAAGACTCTTCTAACAACTTATGACATCATCAATGTTAAGAGAATAGTCTACATTAGCAATACGTTAGCTCAAAATAGTGTGCATAGTTTTTTTTTTAAACTCAAAATAGATTATTCTTACACTTCTAGCAACCTCTAAGGCTTTAGTAAACTCCAAATTATGCTTAGTCTTGTCAATTGGGGGACTAAGCTCATCAATTTTGGGGGAGGGGGGGGGGGGTCTTGCTCTTGTCTATCCTATATGGGGTACTTGATGTACCACTACCATGTGTTGCATTGCTTTGAACTCTTAGTTGCCAACTATATTGTGCTTTTCCAAGCCAATGTCACCCTCGAGAGGAATGGTAGCACCCTGAGCATATTTAAGCTATGGATTTCTCTATTTCATGAGTAGATCCTCTTATACAGGGAGGAATTCATGTCAAATGAAAGATTAACAATGCATCAGTCTCCCTTACTCCAAAAATGTTCTCTCCACGGTGGAAAAAATATTTTTTTTTTGTCAATGAAGACTCTTCTCATGCTGAATATGACCCTTAGAAGGTCTTGAGGTAAGCAGAAACCACTATGGAGCAAGCTAAGATCACAACATACCTTGAGAAGGGGAAACCATGGTTGCCTTAAAACAATGAGTCATAGGTATTATCACAAGCTGAAGTAATGGCAGGTGAAGTTCCTCAATGATGGCTTTGATACCATTTAAGGGAGAAGCCCTAAGTAAAAGCATACAAGCAGAAGCAAGAGGCATAGTGAAAGGAGCAAGAGACACAAGATGTGGAAACTCCAATAGTTGCAACATGTGACCCGTCCTTCCCTTATTCAGATGTCACTTAAATAATAAAGAAGGAAGTGACAATGACAGTAGGTGCTTGCCACCTGTAGTATACAAGTGTGCAGATATTGCCAATGTTATGAATACATGGGTATTGAAGCTTCATTGGAATGCACTTGGGATTCCTAGATGCTTTGATGTATATGTCTGAAGCTTTGCTTTCTCACTTTGCATTTTGGATTTACTTCCAATGGGAGACACTTGTACTTACTTGGTAGAGCTTGGCATGATGCTAGGTATCATGTTTCTTTTAACCAAAGTTGGATGATTGTTGAGTATTGAAATGACGTATTTTTTGGTTGCTTTTTGTTGTTTTTGAGAGCTGAATGGTTGATTTTATGAGATGATTGATTGGTTTGGAAGTGGTTTGAGAGTGTTTTGGATTATATTGATTATGTTTTGGAAGTTCATGATGTATAGCTTCTATTTTGTTCTGATTGTCTTCTGTATGAAGCATGGATTGATGATTGATGAAGATTGAGATCTTGTGAAAGCTTATTGAATAGTTTTTGAGAGTTTGGAATGGTTTGAGTATGAGTTATGAGGTTTTGATGACCTTCTGTAACCTTCTGTAGATCTTTTGTAGAGCTTCTATCTCTGTACTGTAATTGTACTGTAGCTGTTATGGTAATGTGCTGTGACTATTCTGTAGACCTTCTGTAGCCGTTCTATAGAATGTATGTGTAGCTTGGAAAAGTTTTCTAGCCTTGGAAAGAGGTTAATACAAGTGCAAAAGAGCTAAAATAAGTGAAAGAAGTAGCTGCTGAAGACTCAAGTAAAGGCTGAAGTGAAGTGACAGTGGTGAGCTATGAAAGGACATTGTAGTGGCTCTGGTGACTCTTCATATCAGACATACCTCTTGGGAGGGGTATCCACGACCTAAGAAGGATTATTGAGAGTGATTATGAGAGATTTTAGTGAGGATATGATGTATTATTGATGGAGAGAGAGAGAGAGAGTCAGAGATAGCCAATTCGACTAAAACAGAGTGATTGTATATGAGAGATTGAGAGAGAAGACTATGAAGATATTGAAGATGAATACTATGTGATGTATTTCCATTCAAAGATGGTGTATTCCTTTGATTTCTTTGTTATATTGATGGATTTTGTGAAGATATTGAAGAATATGTTTGATTATATCAAATCCGTGGGAGATCTACATGATGCTGCATGAAGATTTGTTGTGCCTGGTGTTCTTTTCTTCATTGTGATCATATAAAACCTAATAAAAAATCTTGTTGATATTACAAGATAGATTTTCTTGCAAGAAATTTTCCTTTTCCTTGGTGTTCCTCTTGGGGCTCCATGTTTTTGGTGCGTAGCCGGGGAAACTTGCCATCAACAAGCACCCGAAGAGGCTGAAAATGAAGGAAATGGCATTGCCAAGAAGAGAGGAATTCAATGGATGTTTGTAAAGTTCATTCTTCCACTGAAGAGTTATAATTTCTCATAATCAAAGCCACTTTCCACAAGAAGTTCACCCCACAATGGCGGAAACACATCACCATCATGATGCATGCTCTATGTGGTGGACAGTTTCCTCTTCCTGTTGAAGCAGCAGAAACTTGCATCTTGGTGGCAAACTATTTGGGAATAAACTGAAGAGCAGAAATAGAGAGAATGACCATACATGGAAGATTTGGCATTCATTGAGAAGTTTCCAGACATCATCAAGTGGGAGATTGTGAAGAAGCTTCAGGAGTCTTGGTCTGTAGAGGTTCACAAAGACAAGAAGGAAAAAAGTTGGAATTTGTTCGTAGATGCTCAACAACAAGATACGTGGTATGCTTGGTGTTATGACAATCTTCTATTTGTTCAATTAGCAACCCACTGGAAGTTGGTAGACAGAGTTTTTTTCACAACATACACTGTTGAAACCATCAGAAGCTGGCATTACTATGATGATGGCACCACCACAATGCTCAGACGTATGCATTTTGACACCTTCAGAACCGAATACCTTCCTTTGTGCAGTGGCATGAAAGCAGAATTCAAAGACGTTGAAAAGGAAGAAGTAGAAGAAATGTTGGCAAGAGAGTCCTCCAGAGACTGAAGCCTTCTGTTAACCCTCTATGGAGCACTAACAACATAGTGGAGCCAACCCCCTGATGAATGACGTAATAAAGAGGCAAGCATTAGAACGAGTCTAGAGGTACGTGAGAAGAGAGAAAGAAAAAATCAAAGCTGAGAACGAGCTCGGAGCAGAAGCCACCTTTGACGCCCTTGTGGAACTCTTTACAGAAGTCCTAATGGCACATTAAGCCCTTCCTCCTCCTGCTGGAGGTCCACTTCCAAGCCAAATCCGTCCTAAAAATATTGATGACAGGCCAGCGAATGTAGTTTCATTGCCAGTTTTTAAGGGAGAGTAGAATGAAAACCCCGATCTTCATGTAGCAAAGTTTATGGTAGCATGTGTGGCTAACAATGCCAGAACCCCTGAGCATTGGTTAGCAATATTCCCCGCCACTTTCAAGGGCGCGGCGTTTCAGTGGTATGAGAGACAAGCAGCATGAACTTTTGGCACATGGGATGACCTAAAGTTGGCCTTCCTCACTAAATTCAGGTATGAAGGTTTTGAAGAGTGGATGCGAGAGGAATTTATGAACCTAAGTCAGTCCTCCAGAGAAAGAGTAGAAGCTTATGTCTCATGAATGGAATCCATCCTGAAGAGATGGACTAACCATAATCTAGATGATGGCATTCAAAATGGGGTATTTCTCAGAGGATTACAACCAGAAGTCCATAAGTTTGTGGAGCTACAAAGACCAGCCACCCTGCAAGCTGCAACAGAAGGTGCAAGACTGTACGATGAAGTGGAAGCTAGATTGGCGATGAATCCAGGAAGAGGATTCCTACCTCCTCTGATGCCAGAATGATGTACCCACCGAATGCAGTCCCAGGGATAGTCCCCTACCCCTACGCGTCGCAAATGTGATGCTAATAGTGATGCAAATAGGGACACTAATGCGACTGTGCTCAGACAAAAAAAATGCAGGCCGAAACTCGAGCGCGTTATTTTGTGCGAGTACACGAAAGAGAGAGCGAAAGGGAGAGCAAACTCCATCTTGCATTCGAGAGGGAGAGGGAGAGAAAGAGAGAAAGAGGGAGAAGGAAAGCTTCTCACCACAGTCGCCACCATTTGTGAAGAAGAGGAAGAAGTGTACAGAGGGCAAAGAGGAGCCGCCGAACCCATCCTCGAGCATTTACGGTGAGTGCATTGTTCCTTCTTACTTTGTTTTTGTATTTTCTCTTTTTCTTTTACTTGTTTTTGTTAAAACCCATGTGTATTGAGAGAGGGAGAGGAAATGAGAGAGGGAGAGGAAGAGAGAAAAGGAAAGAAGGAACGAGAGAGAGGGAGGGAGAAAACATTAAACATAATAGGGAAAGAGAGAAAGAGAAAGAGAGGGAGAGGGAGAGGGAGGGAGAGGAAATGAGAGAGGGAGAGGAAGAGAGAAAAGGAAAGAAGGAACGAGAGAGAGAGGGAAAAAACATTAAACATAATAGGAAAAGAGAGAAAGAGAGGGAGAGGAAATGAGAGAGGGAGAGGAAAAGAGAAAAGGAAAGAAGGAACAAGAGAGAGAGGGAGAAAACATTAAACATAATAGGGAAAGAGAGAAAGAGAGGGAGAGCGAGAGGGAAGGAGAGAGAGGTTGTTGTTATTGTTGTTGTTATTTTATTTCTTCTTTTCTTTTTTTATTGTTTGTTTTTGTTGTGGTAGTGGTAGTGGTAGTGGTAGTGGTAGTGGTAGTGGTAGTGGGAGATTAATTTCTTATTTTCTTGTTTGTTGTTTTTGTGGTTGTCGTAGTAGTGGTAGTGGTAGTGGTAGTGGTAGTGGTAGTGGTAGTGGTAGTGGTGGTGGTGGTGGTGGTGGTGGTGGTGGTGGTGGTGGTAGCAATAGCGGTAGTGATTAGTTGTTGTTTAATTTCTTATTTTCGTATTTGTTGTTGTTGTGGTAGTCGTAGTAGTAGTAGTGGTAGTGGTAGTGATAGTAGTAGTTGTTGTTTAATTTCTTCTCTTCTAGTTTGTTGTTATTGTGGTAGTCATAGTCGTGGTCGTAGTCGTCATAGTCATGATTGTAGTAGTAGTAGTAGTACTAGTAGTAGTAATAGTAGTTTTCTTGTTTGTTGTTATTGTAGTAGTAGTAGTTTTTTTTCTTTTCTTGTTTATTGTTGTTTAGTTTTCTTGTTTGTTATTGTTATTGTTGTTGTAGTTTTTTCTTCTTTTCTTGTTTATTGTTATAGTAGTAGTAGTAGTAGTAGTAGTAGTAGTAGTAGTAGTAGTAGTAGTAGTAGTAGTAGTAGTAGTAGTAGTAGTAGTAGTAGTAGTAGTAGTAGTAGTAGTAGTAGTAGTAGTAGTAGTAGTAGTAGTAGTAGTAGTAGTAGTAGTAGTAGTAGTAGTAGTAGTAGTAGTAGTAGTAGTAGTAGTAGTAGTAGTAGTAGTAGTAGTAGTAGTAGTAGTAGTAGTAGTAGTAGTAGTAGTAGTAGTAGTAGTAGTAGTAGTAGTAGTAGTTGTTGTTGTTGTTCTTCTTCTTCTTCTTCTTCTTCTTCTTCTTCTTCTTCTTCTTCTTCTTCTTCTTTATTGTAGTGGTAGTGGTTTGTCGTAGTTGTAGTTATAGCCGTAGTAGTAGTAGTAGTAGTAGTAGTAGTAGTAGTAGTAGTAGTAGTAGTAGTAGTAGTAGTAGTAGTAGTAGTAGTAGTAGTAGTAGTAGTAGTAGTAGTAGTAGTAGCAGCAGTAGCAGCAGTAGCAGTAGCAGTAGCAGTAGCAGTAGCAGTAGCAGTAGCAGTAGCAGTAGCAGTAGCAGCAGCAGCAGCAGCAGTAGCAGTAGCAGTGGTGGTTTTCTTGTTTGTAGTAGTAGTACTAGTATTTTTTTTCCCCGTTTTCTTGTTTATTGTTGTTTAGTTTTCTTGTTTGTAGTAGTAGTAGTTGTTGTTGTTGTTGTTGTTGATTTTTCTTCTATTCTTGTTTATTGTAGTGGTAATGGTAGTAGGAGAGAGAGAGTTGTTGTGGTGGTCATAGTCATGGTCATAGTTGTCATAGTCAGGATTGTAGTACTAGTACTAGTAGTAGTAATAGTAGTTTTCTTATTTGTTATTGTTGTAGTAGTAGTAGTTTTTTTCTTTTCTTGTTTATTGTTGTTTAGTTTTCTTGTTTTTTGTAGTAGTAGTAGTTTTTTCTTCTTTTCTTGTTTATTATAGTGGTGGTGGTGATGGTGGTGGTGGTGGTGGTAGTGGTAGTTGTTGTAGTCGTGGTTGTAGTAGTAGTAGTGGTTTTCTTATTTGTTGTTATTGTTGTTGTAGTAGTAGTAATAGTTTTTTTTTGTTTTCTTGTTTATTGTTGTCTAGTATTCTTATTTGTTGTTGTTGTTGTAGTAGTGATAGTAGTAGTAGTTTTTTCTTCTTTTCTTGTTTGTAGTAGTAGTAGTAGTAGTGGTAGTGGTAGTGGTAGTGGTAGTGGTAGTGGTAGTGGTAGTGGTAGTAGTAGTAGTTGTTGTTGTTGTTGTAGTAGAGAGAGAGATATGTTTTGTTAAAGGAAATGAGAGAGGGGGAGGAAGAGAAAAAGGAAGAAGGAACGAGAGAGAGGAAATAAACATACAACATAATAAAGAAAGAGAAAGAGAGAGAGAGAGAGAGAGATGGAAGGAGAGGAGATAATGAATGGATAAAAAACAAAGAGAGAGTGGTGGCGAGGTCTGGTGAGGTCCGGTGCAATACCACAAGACGGGAAACACTCCCGACATACATTAATTTGTGGGTGGGTGGGTGGAGACTTTACATACGTTAATTTTTACTGAGTTACAAGAGAAGAAATCCCTTCTCAAACAATTTAAGAAAGAAAAAAAGAATGATAACAAAAATAAATTGTTTGTCGTAATGTAGAAAAAATGGAAAACGATGAAGGTCGTGATGTTTAAGATCGCAAGGCATATCTTAATCAGCGTGTCCCATGTCCTTGCTCTCAATGTAAGCTGGCAATTAGACGAAAACATTGATTGTCTATAGAATACGTACGATGCTTTGGCAATGAGATCATTGATCAGGCAATCTTGGATTTTGAGCAAATGGTAAGAAAAGTTAATATCAATCATGCATTGTATTCACAAGCTAACTGAATACCATATATAAAAAGATTGGGTGTGGCTGGAAAATTTTCTATCCAGGGAGGTGACGTTTCATCCCAAGGAGGAGTGCACCCTTTGCGGCCAATTAGAAGAGTTCATGGGCATGCGATGGATGGAGTTCCTGAGCCAATCCACCACTTGGAAGGTACTACCCAATCTATACCGTCAATACGAGAGGAGACAGACAGCCTTCGAGACTTACCTACAATCTTGGAGTTTGAGATGGAAGCAATGATCGATGCATTGATTTCCATGGATGTCGAGACTTCTGATCTGCTTAGAGAGGAAGCTTCCATACCATTATATGATGGGTGCCGAGTATCTCACCTGAAGACACTGCTTGCACTCCTAAGTGTGCAAGAAAAATATGGGTGAAGCGATGTGAGTGTGATCGAGTTGATCAGGTACCTTGTACGCACGCTTCGTTGATTTCTTTTCGGCACTATCATTAAAAACATTTGTGCTTTTTCAAGGTGTTTTATGATTTTTTTCAAGTTACTGAAGTATCATATATTACCACTTGCAAATATCATGCATGAGTCTTGTGATGATGCACGACATATTTTATGAAAGCTTGGCATGGACTACAACAGCATACATGCATGTATCAACGATTGCATACTGTTTCGAGGAGAATATGAGACTATGGAGACATGTCCAAAGTGTGGTTCTCACAGGTATCGACAAGACTTGCAAGGGCAAACCATCCCTCAAAAAGTTCTTAGACACTTTTCGCTTATCCCCTACATAAACCACATGTTTCATATGTCCGATATGGCAAGCTTGACAACATGGCATACATAGAATAGGTCCACAGATGGAGTTCAACGAATATCAGCAGATTCACGTGCATGGAGCCACATCGACTCTACCTTCCTAGGCTTTGCCCAAGAGCCAAGGAATCTTCGACTCGGTCTTGCAATGGATGGCATGAACCCATTCGGTTTGCGCTCAACTTCTTATAGTGTGTGGCCTATAGTCCTTGTTAATTACAATATCCCTCCATGGCTTTCTATGAAGAAAGGACATCTCATCCTTAGCTTACTCAATCCCGGCCACTATAAAGTCAAAAATATGGACGTGTATCTTTGTGCATTAGTCGATCAGCTTAAGATTTTGTGGGAGGAGGGGATCACTGTGCAAGATATGAGCAAGCGCGATGGTTGACGGTCCGCCAATATTCGAGCCATTCTCACGTAGACGGTGCATGACTTTTCGAGATTCGGAGAGTGCTCAGGTAAGTAGGCTTCCATTCTCATTGGTAATATCTATCATAGCTCATTCAAGTTTGTATTCACTAGATAGAGATGTTGGGACAGGTCTGGTTATCTCACGTTCTCATGCATGTCCATTGTGCGGGCCACAATTAGACTCCTAAAGGTCACAAACCATGAAGAAGATGGTATATCAAGGACACGTCACTTTCTTGCCAGAGGATCATGAACTCAGGGAAGGTTTTCTTGGACAACCTACAACACATATGAATGCCCAAAGCTGGTACGAGCTAAAAATGGTCCACACGGAGTCACATCCAAATGGAATGCGATGGTTCTTAGTTTTCTACGAGTTACCATATTGGACCCACTTACAGATCAACCACTTGTTGGATTCCATGCATATTTTCAAAAACATGGGCAGCTTGCTATGGGACCATATCACAGGAAAGAGAGACACTATAGGGGCACGAATGGATTTGAAGGAGGTAGACAAGATGGAGGTGCTTTGGCCGCAGTTGTCAGAGAGAGAACCAGGGAGAGAGAAAGAGGAGAGAGAAAGACCACAGAGGAGAGAGAAAGACTGCAGAAAGAGAGAGAATAAGAGTAACTAGGAGAGAGAAAGACTAGATTTAGAGAGAGAAAGATAAGAAAGATGAGGAAGCCATAGAAGCTGTGAGCAAGAAGGGAGAGAAAGACTGTAATTGTATTAATGTATTAAAAAGATATGAAAAATTATATCTTCTCTCCTTTTATACCAATGTTAGTGTGACATGGTATATTATCAACATTTTTAACTATTCCCAGCTTCTTACAATCCATCCCTTCCCAAAAGTTTTTGTCCTAAAAAACAAATCTAGAAACAACTAGAGAGGAGATGGATAGAACAGAGTACTACTCTGTTTTACAGCTTTACAAATGGGAAATGAATGAAGAATGACCATTACAAGAGCTGAATTTGAAGAACGGAAGTAAGGTCATGATTTGAAGTACTTCAGAAGCAAATGGAGCCATAAAATCTTCAACAAATAATCCCAGAACAAAATAGACAACTTGTTGAATAAACAGTCCTTGACTGCTGGACCAAATCTGCCATAACTTTTGATAGAAGTGTCCAAATGAGATGTACCATATATCAAAACAAAGCTCTTGAAGAGTACTTTAAGCCCATGTAGATAGCTTGATTCTGAAAATTAGGTACAATAAAAATTGTTCTAAAACAGCGTGCTGTCCTAAACCAATCTGCATCAATACTAGCTCCATAAGCAATAGGCTTCAGCCACACCAATGTCTCCCTCAAGTATAGATACTCATCCAATATAAAATCAGGTCTCCAAGAAGCCTCTTCAGAGGGTAAACCTCTCCATTTGATTAAATATTCCACAATAGAGCGTGATCGAAGCTTCTTTTCGCGCTGACCTATAACAGCCTCTGGGATGTTCTAAACAAGACCATCTTCATCAATAGATGGTAGCTCATCAACTATATCCACTGGATCACCATAATAGGGCTTGAGCTGACTAACGTGGAAAACGTTATGAATCTTTGTAGAAGAGGGAAGCTCTAGTTTGTATGCCAGATCTCCAATCCGTTTAAGGATCCTGTAAGGGCTATAAAACCTATGGGCAAGCTTATTACTGGATCCATCTTTCAACGTAGAGTATTTGGATTTGGGCACCTTCAACAAAACCATCTCTCCTTCTTGAAACTCTAAAGGCCTCCTCTTCTCATCAGCATACATCTTCATTTGATCTTGAGCCTTCCTTAGATTCACCTTGCATTGCTGAAGAAGGGTCTGCATTCTTTCCAACTCTTCCTTCCCATGAGGATTGATCTTTTCATTAAAAATGACTGTGGGTAAGGGCACCTTGTAACCATACAAAGCCTCAAAGGGTAAAACTCCTATGCTTGCATGAGTGGAATTTTTATAAGAAAACTCAGCCAGGTGTAACCAAGAATCCCATGCGGTTTGGACATCATAGCAAAAATGGCGAAGATAAGTCTCCAACCGTTTATTAACTCTCTCTGTCTGTCCATCAGTTTGGGGATGATAAGCCATAGATGGAGCTAACTTAGTGCCCATAGATGTAAATACCGCTTGCCAGAAGTTACTCATAAACTTTGAGTCCCTATCATGGACAATCACCTGCGGTAATCCATGTAGTCTAAAAATATGCTCCATAAACTGATTGGCCACTTGAGAAGCAGTAAACTGAATTTTTGTTGGGACAAAATGAGCTGCTTTGGTGAGTCTGTCAACCACCACATAAATACTATTCCACCCCTTCTTGGTAGTAGGTAAGCCAGTGATAAAGTCCATAGTAATATGGGTCCATTTACCCGTAGGAATAGGCAATGGCTGTAACAAACCTCCTGGCTTATGGGTGCTATTCTTATTTTGCTGACAAGGCATACACTTCATAACGAAGTCCTTGACATCTTTCCACAGTCCTTTCCAATAAAAGCTCTTGCTGATCTTGTCATAAGTCTTGAAAACTCCCAAGTGTCCAGCTAAAGGCGAAGAATGTAACTCCTCCATAATTTTCCACTTCAAAGAAGAAGTAGAGGGAATAACAATCTTGCCCTTCCACCAAATAAGACCATTTTTAAGCTGGTAATGCGAGTTTTCTTCCATAAGACCTTGCTGTAATTTCTGAAAGATTTGGCTGAATTCCTCATCTAAAAGATAGGCCTCCTGTAGTTCTTCAATCCAATCATTATATAGTTCTGTCATGGCTGACACTTTACAAGCCCACATACGAGAAAGAGAATCAGCCACTATGTTATCTTTGCCCCTTGTATGAGTGATGTCAAAGTCATAATTCTGTAATCTAGCTACCCATCGTCGTTGCTTTGGAGTGAGATTTGAATGAGTAAGGAAATACTTGAGTACCCGATGATCACTATGTACTCTGAATCGGTTGCCATATAAGTAATGGTACCATTTCTTGATTGCATGCAGGATAGCCAACATTTCCTGGTCATAAACATTCATGGCCATCTCCTTATCTATAAGCTTATGGCTCTCAAATGCAATTACTCCATGCTCTTGAAGCAAAACAGCCCCAATGCCATGGCCACTAGCATCACACTGTATAGTAAACTCTTTGGAGAAATCCGGGCATACTAGGATAGGAGCAGAAGTAAGTAGTTCCTTTAACTGGTTGAAGCTGCTATCTGCAAGAGCATTCCAAAAGAAAGCCTCTTTCTTCAACCTATCAGTCAAAGGAGCTGCAATTGCTACATAATGGTTTATAAATCGGCGATAGAATGAAGATAGACCAAGAAATCCTCTAAGAGAGGTAGTAGTAGTAGGCGTTGGCCAATCTCTTATACATTGCACCTTCTTGGGATCAGCCTGTATTCCTTTTTCACTGACTATATGCCCCAAGTATTCCACTTCAGTCTGCATAAAAGAACACTTCTTCTCCTTAGCAAAAAGCCTATGATGTCTCAACGCATCAAAAACCTTCCTCATATGTGACAAATGATCCTGTAAAGTCTTGCTATAGATCAAAATGTCATCAAAGAACACCAAGACAAACTGAAAGAGGAAAGGTTGCAAGATCTTATTCATCAGGCTTTGAAAGGTAGCTGGAGCGTTTGTAAGCCCAAATGGCATCACCAAGAAATGATAGAGCCCACGATCAGTCCTAAAAGCAGTCTTGACTTCATTACCCTCTCTCATGCGAATCTGATGATACCCTGATCTCAAATCAATCTTCGTGAAGAATCGAGCCCCCTTAAGCTCATCAAGCAAATCATCAATCCTGGGTATAGGATACCTGTTCTTCACTGTTATCTTATTGAGATCCCTGTAGTCAATGCACATTTTGAAAGATCCATCTTTCTTTTTGACTAACAGGACTGGAGATGCATAGGGTGAAGAACTTGGTTCAATGAATCCCATTTCAAGAAGCTCTTTGATTTGCTTGGCTACTTCCTCTCGTTCACATTTTGATAATCTGTAAGATGGCTTATTGATTGTCTTTGAATTGGGCTCCAAATCAATGAGGTGATCCACCGCTCTCTTAGGAGGCAATGAATTAGGTACTTCAAACAAATCTCTATACTCCTCAAGAAGAGCTATCAAGGCTGGATGGTTTGCTCAATTATTGGGCTCATCATGTGTTTCTTTGTTCAAATGCAAAACAAATATCTGTGAGCGCTTCTTGTACTCTCTCTTGAGTTGTTGAATGGTGATAAGCTGAAAATCAGATCTACTAGGAATTCCCTGTAAATGGATGAGCTGTCCATTGAAGAAAAACTCCATATATAACTGTGAGAAATCCATAGTAATCCTGCCTAATGTCATCAACCAATCACAACCAAGTACAATATCTATGGGTCTCATTTCCAAAGTGATCAGGTTTACTTTGACTTCAAAATTTTCAACCAACTGCAAAGAAACCTGTGGGCAAATCTGTGTGCTGATTTCCTCTTCACCATTAGCCACTTGTACTCTAATGGGCTATTGTAAGTCTGTGGGAACACAATTCAACTTGTCCATAATGGACTTATTGACAAAACTATGAGTACTGCCACTATCTATCAGAATGAACACTGGCTTTCCACATATGCTTCCCTTCATACGAAGTGTATTAGGGCTCTTAGATCCCGTCCAAGCATCCATAGAGATAGAACAATTAGTGGCAGCAAGCGAATCATCACAAGATCCACCAGGATCAAATGAACATCTCCGCCTGGATCAAAAGGAAAAGAGTCGGCTGGATCATAAAAGTACTCCTGTCCACCGTCATCCTCAAAATCTTCATTTTCAGCATTGATTGTCACTGCATTAGCTTCATCTATGTCATCTTCAAAGTCCTCAAAAACTAGCATACTCTGAAGCTTTGGCTTAACATTTTTGTATACACACTTTGAAGGATGGTCAGGAGTATACTTTTCTCCACACTTGAAGCATAAGCCCTTGTCCTTCCTTTCCTTGTAAAGATCCATGGGAATAGATTTGGGATTTGTATTAGCTGAAGTGGACTTAGGCTTGTTGTCACCCTGCTTAAATTCAACCTTTGGACTGTTTGCTGTCCTGAAATTACTTTGAAGCCTAGAAGCATTGAATGGAGGATAAGTTGGTACCCGTAAGCTCCCACTAGGCATATGATTGCTGCCATAAATGTTACCAACTTGTCCTTGCTTTAAAACAGTCCTTGGCTGTCCATAACTTGGCTGAAATGAAGACTCTTTCCTATACTTTCTTCCATAGCGCTCCGGAAGCTCAATAGCCTTGAAAAGTGAAGTAGGATTTTGCGCCATAACATCAGCTAAACCATACATAAACTTGTGAAGCTTGGCCTCATCACTGATGCTTTCCACATACATGGTCAAGTTGAGGAATTGGTTTGTATATTCTCTTACACTTAGGCCCCTTTGTTCCAAACCATACCATCTCCGTGCTAGCTTCTCTTTTTCAAGAGGTGAAACAAAGACTTCAGCCATAAGTGCCTTGAAAGCTTCCCAATTCTCAATAAGTACATTTTCTTTCTTGATATACCTCCACCAAGTATGGGTAAATCCTTCTAAGTCCAAGGAAGCAAAGTGAATCTTCATATCATCAGTTTTAGAATATATATCAAAGTAGGACTCCATCTTAGAGGTCCATTCCTCTAATTCTGATGGTGAAGATGACTGGACATTGAATTTGGCTAAAACAATTTTGTCCTTGAATTCTCTTTTATGAAAGGGTTGCTGTCCTAAAATTGGCTGATTAGGATTTCCAAGTACAGAACCTCCAAATTGAGACTGAAATCTTCCAACAGGTGGCTGAGAATTACCATGTAATCTTCCTGTTGGTAAAGTACCCCTGGAATTCTGAGTATGCAATCCAAAAGCTTGAGTATTGGCCCCATTCAAACTGCCCAAATAGTCATCATGCCTTTGTGAAGCTTCTCCTACTTCATACTGACTATTTGGAATGCCTCTTCTTCCAATGATCCCATTTCCATGACCATCCTGGTTAGATGGCTGAAGTGGGACTAAAGGGCCACTGTTTGAACAAGCCTTCTCATTAACTTCCTTTGATGCCATTTGCAACTGCATAAATTTAACAATTTGTGCCATGAGTTGTTCATTGGATTCTACCAACTTATCAATAGAAGCCTTGGTCTGATCAGTAGATTGAACCATCTGCTTCATTCTTGACAAGATGGCCTCATGTCGTTCCCTATGTCTTTGTTCATGGGCACACAAAGTATTGTTGAGCAAACTGACTTCTCCTTGTTGTTGAAGCTCTTCAGGGTTCTCTTGAAGTGTGCTATCCATCATGGAATCCCTGATTTGCTGAGCATAATCCTCCTGGACCTTATTTTTGCCTTTATGTCCTGCCATACTAGTGCAATCCTACAGTACCCCTTGTCAGTAAAACGGCTATAACTTTGGCTAGGAAGCTCTGATTTCAGAACTTTTTTGTGTGAATCAAAGCTAAAAATGCCCTCTTCAAGATGAGCTATAGCACGCTATAATAGGTTTAGGACAGAAAATTCTGTAGCTAGATTTCAGAGTCTGAACTGTCTAGTCCTGCACCCTGTCTAGACCTGTAAGTGCCCTGTTTTGACCGAGAGAAAGACAAGAAAGATGAGGAAGCCATAGAAGCTGTGAGCAAGAAGGAGAGAAAGACTGTAATTGTATTAATGTATCAAAAAGATATGAAAAATTACATCTTCTCTCCTTTTATACCAATGTTAGTGTGACATGGCATATTATCAACATTTTTAACTATTCCCAGCTTCTTACAGTAGTTGAGTGCCAATGGTCACTTGCAGTTACCTCGTGCTCCTTGGGTTTTATCCACTAAAGAAGAGCACATTGTGAAGCAAATAGTCAATTCTATCCGCACTTCGACGAGTATGATGTGTTCTCTCAGGTCTGCGTTTTCTAAAGACGACCAATTATCAGGGCTAAAATTTCATGATTGGCATAAGATATGTCAGGTTTGTACTACGAATGGATTGTAAGTGGCATGCGTATTTTGATATTTGGAGTGTAGTCATTGTTCATAATGATTTCTCATTTGTGGCAGTTTGTACTACCGATCGGGATCGCAGGATGCCTTACTCCAGAAATACACAGGGCAATTTACAAGTTGTCGACTTTAGTGCAATGGATCTCACAGAAGGAGATTAAGACGTCCTCTATTGAATCCGCGAGGCAGGGAGCAGTGGAGACGGTTTGTCTCTTTGAGAAATACTTGCCTACCAGCATACTCACGATACAAATCCACCTTCTTGTGCATCTTGTAGATGAAGTGGAGATTGCTGGGTGGACTTGTCCATACGCGATGGATGTTCTTCTTGGAGCACTTCATGAAAACCCTAAAAGGCTTTGTGCGACAACGAGCTCGGCTAGAAGGTAGCATGGCTGAAGGTTGGTTGGTGTCTGAGGTGCTAGTGCATATTTCACAATGGCTACCAACGGTGGATTCACACAACAATATGCATGGACACTGAAGGATGATGATAGACTGACCGGAGATGTGGTGGTTGGAAATGGGGTAGAAAAACGAATGGATGCTACAATGGAGAAGAAAGTTACTTCATACTTGGAGCATCCACCTACTCAATTCGTTGACGAATCGCTTATAAGGGTACATAAGATCTGCATTTTAAGTAAGATTATTTTTTAAAGATTTATATTACCATGCTTTGTATGATTTAAATTGATTATGCTAACATCATTTTTTGTTTGTGCAGGTGACCTTTGTGGATACTTAGATCATCAAGATGAGTCGAGGGATGAGCAATGAGGAGCTGCAGGAGATCTTCACGTGCATATCTCCAGATCAAATGGTGAGATTCAGAGACATGGTGGACCAAGAGTTGTCTCGGACACCATCAGGCTGCTCTATTAGATCTACTTTGGTGCAATCTAATGCTTCAGTTTCGAGCAGACGAGGTTGATGCTCCAGACTTGGGCCAGATGGAGGGAGTGGTTCAAGGGGATGCTGCAGAGATCCGGATGTAGTGAGCCCGTGGTCGGCTCGGGATGTAGGTGTTACTCCTCGCTCTCGTGGTGATTCTAGAGAGTGTGGCTTAGGTGGTTGCTGTGGAGGCACGGACGCGGTGTCTCCATCTCATCGTTTTGCTGGAGTTGTGTCACCTCCGGGATTTGTCACATCTGTGGGGACATCTACTCCACTCACTCTGACTTTTGCTCAGTCGTCTGTAAGTAGCACCCCTATGGGTGCTACTCCGATAGATACTACCCCGGTCGGTACACCAGATGTACAGGGGTCTCTTGGATATGCCCAAGAGCGTGGTCACAGGTGGGAGAGGACCCATCTACCCCAGAGGGATATGCCTACCTTGTAGATGATAGGTCAGGAGCCATCATCATGAATGATGAGGAGAGGAGGGTGATGGCTCACATTAGAGAGTTGTGTCAACAAGTTTTTTGGCACAACGTCTTGGATCATTGGAAGAACATACCATAGGGGAGCAAGGACTACATAGTAGCATCCTTACATGAGGAGTTTCTAGTACTAGCCACAGCAGATAGGTTTTCTAAAGGCTGGATGATGAAGTGCATGCGTGCATATATGTCACACAGATGATCGGACGCATGCAAGGCACTCAAGAGTGGGGTTGCAAAGCTCGAGTAGCTAGACGTGGACGACTGGTGCCGACTCAGGGAGGAGGCTATAGATTCTCCAGAACGTTGGAGGCAATAGCGCGACGCGGTGAGGGCACGACTAGAGGCCAGAGTGGTCCATCATCTTGGGAGTGGCGGCGGCCACATGACATATCTAGAGGACTCTATAAGTTTTTCTTGCTTATTTTTTTGCAATATCCTTTGTATTGACAATCGTATTTCTAACAATTGTATTTTGTTTTCTTTGCAGCACTCCATTACAAATCGCAATCCGATCAGCCTTGAGACTCGATATGTAGAGAGGCATGGTCTCACTGCATTGATCGACCGATTGTATGGACGCGGCGGCCCTATAGTCACTCATCTTTCTTGTTCGTAGTTACCATGTTTAATTAGAATGCATTATTGTATAGTGGACTGATGTGTAGCTGTTTCTTTTTTTGCAAAGTCCGTTCAATGCTCCTTTGTGGCGGGATGAGGTTTCATATGGTGATGATTTATAGCTCGCCCTTGGATCCCTAGAGCTCACACGCCCTTCTTTTTTGGTCACGTGATCTGTGTAGACATTTTCTATGTAGTAGTGATATCTTGCCATGATTGTACCAGATGTTTTCATTATGCGATCATGTATTTATTTCATGTATCAATGTTATGATTTAAGTACACTTTATCTTTATTTACACGAGCATTGTACACATTTATGAAACTATTTTGTATGGCCCAAATAAAGCACATAGTGCTATATCTACCCTGCCACAAAAATTTTCCCCCCTGTTATCGTTGCCATTAGCATTGTAAATTTATTACACGTGTCATTATTAAGGTTGTAAAGCGTCGTTATCAGCATCGTTATTTGCGTCAGTATCAGCTGATATCAATGCAAATAATGACACTGATAATGACACTAATACTGATGTTCTATGGCATTGCCAATAACGATACTTTTTGCGATGACGGGGGTAAATTTATTTATTAATATTTTTATTGCTTTTAACGTCGGTATAAGGCCTATATCTTGTAGTGTAGATTGAGATGAGCTCATAATGGGTAGACTTAATAATGCTTTGTAATTATACAATGGGCTACATACACTTCTACATGACAAAGTTTGAAACTCAAAGGGATATCACATCTTATATGATACTTGCACACAAACACACACCATATGCATGCATCCATATACACAAAACACATGTGTGTGCATGTGTATATGTGCGTATGAGCTTGTAACAAAATAGAGCATGTCATGGATGATGGGAGCTTTTTGAGAGAGAGAGAGAGAGAGAGAGAGTGTGTGTGTGTGTGTGTGTGTGTGTTTCATATGAGAAACCTAGCATAATAAATGAAGTATCTCCCTCTTTCTTGGAGATCACCAATATACTTCGCATTATAACAAACTAGCATTTCACATGTGCTTCACGTGCATGGAATGATAGGCCACTTCACGCAATAGCGTAACTGGCATGAAGCAATAAGTGAAGTTGCCATGCCATGCTATCGCATAGTAACTTCAATCAACAATCCATTTCTCCTCTTTCTCTCTCCTCTTTTCTCTTTCTATTTCTAATTTGTCTCCTCCTCCTCCTCTCTCTCTCTTCCCACCCAATTTCCTATGTCTATTTCTCTCTCTCTCTCTCTCTCTCTCTCTCTCTCTCTCTCTCTCTCTCTCTTTGCCTTTTATTTTAGTTTATTTTCCCTCATCTCCTTGCTCTCTCTCTCTCTCTCTCATCAAATGTAAAACTAAAAGTAATTTATAAAACTTGTAATATAAAATGCTAGATATACATACAATCTCTTTTATGCATTAAGGGAGATTTGGACTCAAGTTTGGCATTGTAAGAAATTCCACCTCAACATAGAGAGAGGTAATTCAAAAAGCAATAAAAATATATAAAAATTCAAAAAATTTAAGATTTTTTTTCAAAATTACAAATTATTCCATAGCCTTTAAGTTATCAATTAGGATTAATTAAGAGTTTAGAGGTTAGTTCTTGGAATAAAGTGCCCAATGCTTAAAACTTGACAGCTTATATTTGAATCAATTAGAATTAATGACATGGTCTCTTTTTATCAAAAGATGAGCCAAAAGACTACTGAAGCCTTGAGTTGTGCCCGCCAAATTACATTTGGAAGATTTCTATATGTTCTTCCTCATTTTTTAAAAGGAAACGTCACAAACATTGCAAACAAGGACAGGTGAAGCTGAATCAACATTACAAATGGAGATGACTGGGATAAAATCAACAAGGATGGCTCATGCAAAATCAACACTACAAATGGAGATGGTTGGGGTGGAATCAACATCACAAAGGGAGATGGAAATGTCTGAATCATCATCAAAGAGATACAAGAGAGAGTCATATTGTAACATGCCCGTGCGAGATTTCCTTGGTGGTACGTTCTTAGTAGCCCATCAAGAGATATCCTAGGAAGCAGTGTCTGAGATTTTCATGAAAACGCTCGGAGCTTGCTAACTAGGCTCGCTTGAGTCTACTTCTGCAGTGGAAGTTCCGACTGCTTCTAGAAGGATCGACTTGATTCTTTTGGTCAAATCTATTACTAATGGTTGATTAGTATTAGCCATTCTAGATTCCATCCCTTATAGGAATTGTTGACTAAAACAGACTTACGTTGTGATGGGTTCAAAGAGAATGGGAGAAGTATGACACTTTAATTCCTTTTTCCCAAGGTTCTAAAGTGATGCAAGTTAGGTTCTCTGATCTCTAATGGTCCATCAAAAAATGTGACTTTTATTCCTTCTTAGGAAAGCTCTCGGCTTACTGAGACCACCCAACCATAGGTCTAGATCCATTGGGGTCCATCCTCCTGCTTCCCTTGAGAGAGTATTTTTAATTACCTACCACTTTAGGTTCAACATATAAAAACAACTTCTTTGAATTATCTCTTGATACAAATTCATTACCTGCCTTTAATTCGTGACACAAAAATAGAGTAAAGCAATTTCTTCTTAATAGTTCCTTTCAAAAAAATGACTTTTTACAATGTTTTCTATTCTAAGGTATTATTCTCTCCAAGTTCCATTCCCCAACTAGTATTGGAACTTCCAGGACATATTTTGGAAATCGAAGGGTAGTTGGTAGTTTGTAAGAGCCTAAGGAGTTTATGACCAGAGCCCCCTGGTATCCTCACCTCCCCTTGCTGACTAGAGAGTTCCCTACGACAAGACCTTTTGGGTCATGATTGGTCTATACTCACTAATGTGAAACAAAAGGAAACAAAAACCCTTTGGAGTAGGTTTTATTCACATTGGTCTTGGGGAGGTCTAGCTCAGATAAGAATACTACCTCAATCGGTGTTCTATGCTTGCCAACATACTACCTCAATCTATGATATACACTCAGTCATCCATCTTTTAGCCTAATGATTTTAGGAAATATCAATAACTAACTTACGATAATAAACATCTGATTTTGAATGCATTACTTTTGACAAATTTATTTCCAAGACAAATCTTTTCTTTCCAAAAATAATAACATTAAGGCAAAATTAGTGTAAGAGGTAAATTTAGCATAAGTGGCAATACTTTCCAATAGTCTTCTCGGATTTTTCCTTCCTTGGGATCTAGTTGGACTGAATCTAAACAAGAATTTTATTCTTGAGAATAACCCCTTTAGAGTTTCATGGGTCCTTGTCCCCATTAGTGTCCGTGATTACCCATAAGAGGTTTTGTTTGATCAACACAAATAAAAAATATTAAATCTTTTAGGGACATAGTACCTAACTTGTACTCACTTAGTTTATCTTGTACAGACCCAAGTTACCCCTTGGAATTTGCAGTTAAGAATTCTTTTAAAAGATTATATGCAAGATTTGAATAAAATCTTATTATAAAATGCAGCTTTGGTTACCCGTTTATGGGACTGTAGCCTACGAGCTGCCTTAGTTATAAAATATAGTACCTAGGAATCCATGACGAGTGCTTGGTTGATGGTATTCACAACTTCGTTTGTAACCCCAGTACTCATCATTCCGTTTGTAGTGATTGTGTCCATAGTGTTATTGGCAGCTCCTACCTCCTTGATCTTCATAACTTTCTTCTTCGGGGCCATGGTCTTTAATCACAAGATTGAAAAGGGAATTTTGGTGAAGGATCTTGGGGGTAATTAGATTGATGGAATTTTGATTGATAGGGGAGGGCAATCACTAGGAATTTAGAAAATTTGAGAAGAGTCTTGATTCCACATAGAAATAGGGTAGAAGGGATGGAGAAATTGATTCCAATAGTTCGTGAAATATCCTCCTTGTCTTCGTGATGAGGGTTCTTGTCCTCGTGCTTCTCTTGCTCCACTTCCTCTTGCCCTATACTCCTAAGAAGGGTCTCTCCTCTATTGCTCGGGCTACCCTCAAAGGCTCCTCATGCCTCATATTTATAACTAAATTGAAGAAGAAGGGTAGTGTCCAAGACGAAGAGCTCTTTATGGAGGGTATATTGACAAATTAGCAATTTAGAAGCTTCAAGATGCAATTTGATGCTGGCAATTTGATCTTTGAGGTTGAGAGAGAGTGTCAAAGATGCCATGAGTGATTCGCTTAGCTCTCGGATGGTCTTCCTTCAATCTGAGCCTTATGTCAAACTGAGAAAATGGGGAGATTGCTGGAGCTTCCTATTGAGATTGAGAATGGAGATTTCAAGATTCTTTCTCTGTTTTGATTTTCCAAATTTGGGGATGATGAAGGTGTCTTTTTTTTTACGAAAAGGGGGGGGGGGCAATGCGCCTTCAGTTTTCTTTATTAAGCTTTTCTCTTTTTAAAAAGCTTAAGGATTTTTTTCCCCTAAAGCTTTAATCCCTTCGTAACTTACTTGACTTGCTCAAGTTTTTAAATGTGTTTGGTCTATCCTGAACTTACTAGTCATAATTGTCGTGCATATGGCAATTCTTATGTAGAGTTATTCGCAGCTGTATCTGACTTGGAAGGTGTCACAGTTACGAACTTTGGACTATTTTTGTTTGATACTTCCTCTATTTAATGGTCTAGAATCCTTCAAGTTCAATTGCGAGAAGTCGGGAATATTGAAAAATAAGGGCAGGATACCCCACATATCACCTTCATGTCGAGCTTGATCATGAGTATGAGCCATTAAGTAAGAAAAACAAACCCTTTCTCATGTCTTCTACATCCAAAGAACTTTTTAGGTTGCAAGGAAAGAGGAATATAGATCTATGGAGTGATGGAAATTTGTATCCAAAATATCATTTGCATAACTCTGTGGCTCAGTTCAAGGATATTACATCCTTAGCTTCATTCGGAATGGTTATAATGGCCTCTTAGGATACACTCAACATTTGGATACCATTAGCAATGTATACAAGTTAGAAAGAGATTTGTTAGAGAAGAAGAATGCCTCTTTGAGGCAAACATTAGAGCAATGTAAGCACAAATTACTGTAGAATAAGGAGACTATTTTAGAGCTAGAGAAACAAAGAGATCAATCGAGGCTTAAAGAAACAATATTAGGGGTTCGCAAACAATGAAAAACACTTTGAAATATTCAAGACATGAAGCTACAAAGCAGTGGTATTAAGAAAAGAATACATACAATGAAGTGAGTAACCTCTTCGTTACCCATTTCATAAAGTAATTTATGATAACTTGACATATTTTATTGTGAACACATGGATATGCTACAACCCAATGAAGAAATGACTTCAATCATGGAGGCATCAATTGAACATTTTAAAATGTTTCTAAATAAGGAAGCTATCAAACCAATCTTGAAGGATCCAAAGTATCAAAACAAGAGATTGAGATTTTCCTAAGAACGAGTCAACTTATCTCAAGTGATATGTAAGATTTATTGGATGAGGTAGGTATATCCACCAGGGGATACAAAGCTATTTACAAATCTATTTACATGAAGATGAAGGAATCTAAGTTGCAAGGATTGATATTTTGCCAAACCCAACATCACTCAAAAAAATGTCAAAACAAGTGAATGATCAAGTTCTACAACACTTGGAAGCTCCATTTCATATCGAAGATACGTATCATTTGGCACTAGGGGGAGGCGATGGTTTAAAAAAAACAAAATATATTTTACAACTTGGAGGCCCTACAATCATGCTCTATTCAATTATTTGAGGTGACTCCAGATGAATGTGATGGTCTCTTGAAATTTGTACTCAATCTCGATGAGTGCCAGATTGTGAATGATAAAATGCTAGAACAAGCCATTATTACCCTATGAATAGGGCACACAATCCAACAATTTCAAAGCACAATCCAAAATGATTTAGTGTCAAGTTTGAGAACAACATATTCTCTTTGGGGTCCTTTGAGGTGAGCAATATATTTTAAATTGAAAGTTTACTTATGCTGATATTGTGTTGTGTCACATGCTTATAATATGTGTGTATTCCAAGTTATGTCCAATAATTTTGAAACCTTGCATTGGATTTTCCATAGAAAAAATATACCCCAAATCATTAGTGAGTAAAGGAACAACAGGAGAATCTTGGACATGGAAGGATTTGGAAGATTCAAAGTAGAATGGCATCTAGCAGGTGATTTTTAAAGTGCATGTACAATGTCTCAAAAGGGGCCAATTCAAAGAGACCATGTATATATTGCATGCATGCTGCAAAGGAACTTGATAAAAGGAATTGGAAAAAGGTACCCAATAGGCACCTCAAAGATTCAAGTTTGAGAGCAGTTTTAGATATTCCCTTGTCTTAAGTCTATATTTGCACAATGCATGATTTGTGCAAGTTCATTGAGAAATTACTTTTCTTGTATGTTTGTTTTACTTGGACAATGTCACCTAGGTCTATGCAGGTCAAGGCAATTGCAGCACTTGAGAAGGCATTATCAGACATTAGCTTGAATGTTGAAAATGTGAAGATTGAAAGAAGGGACAAGAAAATATCAAAGGATAGTCAAGACATGCCAAAGAAACTCTCCATTGGGGTGTGAAAGCATAGAGCTTTTTATCTCCACCACCTTTAGATAATCTTAGTCAAGTAAAACATTCTACTCTCAAATAATTCAATTCAACAGGTGGAAGTGCATCCATAGTGCAATTGTAGACCATGCTGACAATGGTAAAGCATAATCATGCAAGGCCAACTTTTGGACATCTTTAGATACGATCTTTAAGTTTTATGCCATGCATGCATGGAACTTATATGACAACTAGGCCTTTGAAATAACATTAGACAAATTTAAAAATTCAATGGTTAGTGCATGGACAAATCAACGCATTACCCACTACATGGTACATTATCTTCATAATATCTGATAAAGTTGTTTAATCATAGGTGCATGAAGCACTAATCTTGCATCCTTTCTCATGATTTGATAGCACATTAGATATAATCACAGCCCTTGGTTTGCCAAGGAATATGGTAGTTTATCAGTGTGGTCAACTGAAGGTATGGAGAAAACCCATTATCAAGCACATACCGGCTATTTCAGCCATATAAGACATGATGGAGTAGAGGAAGTCAACTGTTTAGAAGAATTACACCAATGGAAATATAGAAAGCTTATCCATAGAGCTAATAGAAAAGAAGCACTAAGAACATCTGAAATCAACAAAGAAATGCAACATTTCAAGAGACAAAGAAGAAAATAATTATGGGAGAATTTTGATGCATCAATCAAGCATACCTTGTGACGACAAACTAGACAAAGGCAAAGAAAAACTTGGATATCCATAACCAACAGTTCCTCATAAACACTTGAGGTATTTATAGAAATTTTGACACAAAAGAACACATCAATTATCTATTTTTGGAAGAAAAATTTTACATAACGAATATACAACTCACTTTTTTTGAAAAAGCACTATTCTTGAGTATACACTAGTGAAGCTCACTCCTCTACTCATGGCCTCTTTGAAGAGATGGCCTAGCTTCTTCTTGTAATTGTTGCTCTAGTTCATTTAAAGACTATTGATTAATGTTTAGAATTGATCTAATTTTAAGCAAGTGCCTTTTTCCATATTTTGAAAGCATATTGGCATCCTTGATCCCACTCACATAAACCCAAATGATGCTTACGCTAAGTGGTATTTGGCATGTAATTTTTGAAAACTAGGACCTTGACAAAAAATTCACATAGCTTTCTATTTCTCCAAAAACATTATCTTGTTTGCATTCCACCTAATGGATACCCTCTAAGATATCTTGATGTCAAGGTCTTCAATTGCAAAAAGAGGAAACTCTGCATTGTCCCTTGAGAACTTGTTGTAGAATGCAACAAACTTTGGAAAGGTGAGGTCTTTGATGTAATGGCCTAAGGTAAAGTCCTTGCATAAACCTCCCTTCCATTTGCCACCTGCATGGCCAATGAAACCATCTTTGTACATGACAAGTTGAAAAATAGCAAATATACCTAGTGAGTCTTAGGAATTTTTTTATAGAAATCAACATGGTATCCAAATGAACATAGTTTGTGAAACAATCCTTCTGATTTTCATCTAAAACATGTAACTCATCACTCCATATTTGAATGAATGAATGTTCAATTTGCAAGGACTTAGGAGGCAAGTCCTTGTTTGATCTGCCCAAGTGAGAAACATTCAAATGTTTTTGTGTTTCCTTGAACTCTTTCTTTGAAGGAATGAATGACTCATATCAAAGTGCATCCTTATATATCATAGTCAAAGTCTCTACACTGCAGTGAGGTATTCTATTTCCTTGACATTTGAATCCATAAGAAGATACTTATCCCAATCCAATACAATAAGGTTAGAATCTATTTCTAGATTTTGTGCAACAATGGCTAGGACCTAGTAGTCCTCCTCCTTGATGTTAAAGAAGGCCTAAATATTAGATAAGAGAACATATTGCATTTTGCCAATAGGGAAGGAAAGGAGCAGAGTTGTGGGAACTTCACCAATATCCTCCTCAACCTCTTGCTCAACAATAGAATCCATTGCCTCTGTGTTCTCCCTTCTTAAAGCTTCAATATCAGCTTTAGCACTTTGCTCCCTCTCACTAGCCACATCTACTAGTTGTGAAACCTCTTGCACTTCCTCTCTCTCTACTTCATAGGGTTATTGTGTATTTTCTAGGTCTTGGACATGATCTTTTCCTTCATCCCCTAGCAATGCATATAGAAAGCATACAAACTCGTGAAAGTACTAGAATAGATGACACTTCTAATTGTGTATAGGCCACTGTAGATCTACCTTCTTCATGCCCTTAGGAACCCTTATTAGCACTACCTTGTAGAAAATTTTCCTTTGGGGCTTATCAAAAAAGTCATCATTCATGTGAACATATTAAAGGCCCTTGATAGGAACCTTTCTAGTAGTAGACGTCTACTCCAAAAAAGTGGCCTTATGTTCCTCAAGATAGACTCACGAGGCCTTGATCCATTCCTCTACAGAGGCAATGATAGAAAACACCTGGGCTACTTGTGGTAATAGATGCTCTTGTCCCAATCAACCAAGGAAATCTACAAGCATCACCTTAGGACTGTGTCCACTCCTCATAGGCTCTTATGTAGGAGTGCCTTCAATATTAGCAGGCTCTTGTGCCAGAGTGTTAGGACAACTGGCTTCACTCCTCGTAGGCTCATGAGTCCCATCCATATGTTGCACCTGTGTAGCATCCATATCTATAGACACAACTATATGAGGGACACCAATCAGCAAAGGGGGACCCAGACAATGTGAGGGAGGGAGGGGCTTCAAAACCTTGAGACCCCCCCTCGCATTGTGGGGGTCCTTAGTAGTTTGAGTGGGGGTGAACCTGCACAATGCAAGGGGGCGGGATTTCAAATTTCGAGGGCCCCCCTTGCATTGTGTAGGTCCTTGGCGATTTGGAGTGGGATGGGCTAGCACAATGCGAGGGGGGGTTTCAAAATCTCAAGGTCCCCCCCCTCCTCGCATTGTGTGGGTCCTTGGTGGTTTGGGGGTGGAGAGGGGGTGGAGAGGGGAAAATATAGCATAACATGAGGGGGGGTTCAAATCTTGAGGCCCTCCCCTTGTGTTGTGCTAGTCCTTGGTGGTTGTTTTGGGATGGGAGGACCACTTAATGTGAGGCAAGAGGGGGGATTCAAAATCTCAAGGCCCTCCTCTCACGTTGTACTAGTCCTTGTTGGTGGTTGTTTTGGGAAGGGGATCTGCACAATGCGAGGGGGGGAGGTCCTCGAGATTTTGAAACCCCCCTCCTCACATTGTGTGGTTCCAATGCTCGGGGGAGGGGGATCGAGGGGGTAAAAGCTACTATACCAAAACAATATAAGTCCAAAATAGAGTGCAATGAGGGCCGCACCTTAGGAAAGAGAGCAAGAACAAATCAAGCAACACGAGCTAGGGGGAGGACGGGAGAGAGAGAGAGAGTAGAGCGATAGAGGGAGCAAGTGAGTGCATAGTAGGGGGGAAAATGTGCTCCTAGCTCAAATTTTTATAGCCTCAGATATTGCACACATGGTGACTACATGTGCATTCACTGTGGCATGTGTGAGGAGTCTCGGTGGACATGTGGTGCCTCACTCATTTCTTCACATGCAAAGGGACGACGGTGACGGATGCATGGCATGCACTTTTAATTATGACATGTGTGGCCACATGTTCTTGTTGACATGTCATTTAGTGATGTCAACATATATAAGCATCATATATATTGCCTCACTCATTTCTTCACAAAATGTGAGGGGGGCCTCCTAATTTTGGGACCCCCTAGCACATTTTGTGGTTTTCCCCCTGCATAATGCGAGGGGGGGTCTCCTAATTCTGGGACCCCCCTCCCTCGAGCTGTGGGGGTTCGGCCTATTTTATCCCATTTCTTTATTTTTTCACCTTTTTCTCATTGGGAGTTCTAGTACTATATTTTTACTATTTCGTAGACATGGCTAGAACAAACCAAACCTTGTAAGGGTAGTATCGTCCAAAGACCCACACATTGCATAACAACAGGGAGCATCCTCTAGGAAAAATATACAGGATGATGTATCAGCCCCCCTTGGCCCCATAAGCTTGCAACATGGATCCGATTTCGAAAAGAGGATGACCCCCTTGCAGACCAAAGCTCATCGTCAGTGGCACAAGCAACATGCCTCAATCCTTAAAGAGCTAAGGAGGATCATGAACTATCATGAACCTGCAATTCTGAAGATGCTATTTACTAGGATTGTTAAATATATATACAAAACAGACAACCTGGACATTTGCTAGCATGCCTTAGCACTAGATTGCCTACATGAAGCTATCAAGGACTTTATGGTAGAATTTTTTTGAGGACTCTTGTATTTTGGCAACTCATGCCCAAAGGGTGATAGTGATACCTAGGGACTTTACATCCCTTAGGTTACTCAGCTTTAGATGTGACAAGTTGCTTGTCCCACAAGGCATTATAGATAGGAAAATGAAGGGAATTTTAGAGATCCCTTCCCTCAAAAAGAGCAAGGAGGTGAAGTTGACTGATGTCACACCCTCATATTTCAACAACACAAGGCTAAATGCCCAAAAGATTGCCCATGAAAAAAGCGAGGCTTGTGAGATGGAGGCCAGGGAGACAAAGGCTAAGAGAGAGAGACCACACAAAAAAGAGAGACATGTTAGCATGCATGACAACAATCATGAGGCCCTTGAGATATTGGGTCCATTTTTTAATGCTATGCTATCTCTAAGAAGGCCACACCAATAGAGTAGCTCAATGCCATCTACTTTAGCGAGGAGGATATTCAAGTCCTCTCATACCTTCAAAAGGAAGTCAGCGATCGTGTAATGGCTGCAATTTTAAGGTATTGTAAAATTCTAAAAATTGTGCATATTTTTCTCGTATGAATATGGCCTAGATCTTACTATTTATTTTCTTTTGTAGCTTAATTCTTGTAAATATTTCCTCTAATGTTCAAGCAAAGGTTTTCATCATAGATTCTCTCCTATCAACAATTTTGATCCAAGAGAGAAAATCGTATTTGGACGTATGCCCATGGTACCAAGATTGCAATTTGGATCTCTTACACTATCTTGTTATGGAAAGGTAAGGCCTTTTTGGTATGTTTCTTTTAATTTATCTCAAATCTATTTTTAATTACCAAACTTTATTATCCTCCTTGCATTGTAGATCTCATTGGAGCTTGATTGTTTATTATATTCCCACACAGAGATGTCTTTTAGCCAACTCAACTAAAGGATACCATGACAATATGAAGCAATAAGTTCCATGAGAGGGAGAGAGAGAGGGGGAGGGAGAGAAAGAAAAGCACTAACTGCATTTCTCTTTACTGAAATAGTTCTTTGGAAAAGATTGTAAAGGGTTTTGATGCAGTGGTTCAAGACCACAAAATGTTGGACAATACAAAAATTATTCTTCGTAGAGTGCTAGAGCAAGATGATGGCCATAGCTGTAGATGGAGAATTTGCTACAATACAAAATTGCTCCTAGAATATCTACTTGGGCAACAAATGGAGGATGTAAGTTTACTTTTTGTTAATTTTAGCCCACATAGCCTTAATAATTTTATACTTAGTCTCATTTTCTACGATTTTATGGAGGGTGAGAATTTAGCAACTTATAGAGGTGATGACCTTCTTATGTTTAGAGTAGAGATTGTTGAAAATCTAATCAACTGTGCTTCTCATTGAAATCTCTCAATACCACACTTGCATATGACCCTCTAGCTCTATACCCACAACCCCAAGTTGGAATGCCATATCCACATCCCAATGTCGTTGACTTAGATGATCTACACTCGACTGACGACATCGACTATTTGGACACTTGACATATAGAGAGGATGCAAAGATTGTAAATATGCCAAAATTATAGTATTTGTATTCAAATAAAAAATTGTTCTCTTATACATAATCTAAGATTTTGTAATCAAATTGCCATTATTGAGAATATAATACAAATAGTTTTTATATCATTTTCTGTCCTCACAAATTTGTAGCTATATTTCCATTTGTACTATTGGATAGGTTGAGACAAGAAGAAAACTTGTGTAGTGTGAATGTCCTTACATAAAGTATTTCTCTCTTTTCTCTGGGCACCTATACATAAGGTTCACCATTATTCATATTACTTGCAAGCAAGAAAACGTATCTATCTTAGGCAAGGTACCATACTTTTGGATTACATATTCTATTTACCTTGTAACCATTGCACTTGAATAAATAAGTAGTAAGGATATTTAGGTCCTCATTTGTTAGGTCCATTTGTACTTGATATAAATAGATGTTTGCCCTTACGTTGAGCATTGTTAAGAGTTCATCCTCCAACCAAACCTCTTACATCATCACAAATTATCAGCATCATTTAGTTCATCTAGTCTATTGTTCTTAACTATAAGTTACCTTTTTGGTGGAAATCTTACACTACAAGATATAGGCCTTATACCGATGTTTAAAGCGACGAAAATACAAACAACAAAATTTGCCCCCGTTGTCGCAAAAAGCATCGTTATTAACAACGTCATAGAATAGTCGATATTAGTGTCACTATCAGTGTTGCTATTGGCGTCGCTATGCACGTGGCAAACTGTCGCTATCAGCGTCGGTATTCGCGTCGCTATCAGTGTTGCAAATGCCACACTGATAGCGACGCCAATACCGACGCTGATAGCAACAGTTTGCGACATGCATAGCGATGCCAATAGCGACGCGAGCAGTAAAATTTGCAACGCTAATAGTGACGGTAACAGGGAAAAAAAATTGTGGCAGGGCAGCAAGCTGCCTTGCCACATATATCACTGTGTGCTTTATGAGAGACATACAAAATAGTTTCTACACTACTGTGTACAATGCGCTTGCAAACAAAAACAATGTATACTGAAATCATAAAACTGATACATGAAATAAATACATGATCTCATAAAAAGCGATTGGTACAATCATGGCAGGATATCACTAATACATAGAACATGTCTACATAGATCAGGCGACTCAAAAATAAAGGTGTGTGAGCTCCAGGGATCCAAGGGCGAGCTACGCATCCTTGTCCCCCGAAAGCTCGTCCCGCCACAAAGGAGCATCGAGCGGACTCTATAGAAAAAGAAATAATACATCTGTCCACCATACAATAATGCATTCAAATATCTCCTGGTAACTACGGACAAGAAAGATGAGTGGCTTACAAGGCCATCGCATCTATACAATCGGTCGATCAATGCCTTGAGACCGTGCCTCTCTGCATATTGAGCCTCAAAGCTAGTCAAATCGCGATTTGTAACGGAGTGCTGCAAAGAAAACAAAATGCTAACTGTTAGAAACATGATTGTCAGTACAAAGAATATTTCAAAAAAATAAACAAGCAAAACAAAAGAAAAACTTACAAAGTCCTCCAAATATGTCATGTGGCCGCCACTCCCAAGATGATGGACCACTCCGGCCTCGAGTCGTGCCCTCACCACCTCGCACTGCTGACTCCAATGTCCTGGAGAATCTGTAGCCTCCTCCCTCAGTTGGTGCCAGTCATCTGCATCTAACCACTTGAGCTTTGCAGCCCCACTCTTGATTGCCTTGCGTGAGTCGGATCGTCTATGTGACATGTATGCACACAAGCAATCCATCATCCAGCCCGTAGAGAATCTATCTACTGCGGTTGGCACCAGAAACTCCTCGTGCAAAGATGCTACTATGTAGTCCTTGCTCCCCTCCAGTATGTTTTTCCAATGATCCAAGACGTTGTGCCAAAAAACTTGTTGGCACAACTCTCTTATGCGAGCCATCACCCTCCTCCCCTCATCATTCATGATGATGGCTCATGACTTACTATTGACTAGATATCCATAACCCCTAGGAGTCTACCTAAGATGGGTCCTCTCCCATCTGCGTCCATGCTCTTGGGCATATCCAGGAGAACCCTCTGCATCCGATGTATCGACGGGGGTAATCTCTCTCGGAGTGGCACCCACAGGGGTGCCACCTGTGCTGACGGCTGCACAAAAGCCGGAGTAACTGGAGTAGACGTCCCCATAGGTGTGACAAATCCTGGAGGTGACGCATCTCCAGCTGAACGACGAGACGGAGACATCGCGTCGGTGTCTCCACAGCATCCACCTGAGCTACGAGAGCGAGGAGTTGCACCTGTATCCCGTGTCGACTAGGGGCTCACTGCCTCTGTATCTCTGCAGCATCCCCTTGATCCCGATGCACTCCCTCCCTCTGGCCCAAGTCGTGAGCATCGAGATCATCTGCTCGAAGCCGAATCGTCCGATCACGCTGAAGCAGATCTAGCAGTGTGCCCTGACGAAGAACAAGATAGCTCCTGGTCTACCATCTCTCTGAATCTGGCAATCTAGTCTGGAGACATGCATGCAAAGATGTCCTGTAACTCCTCATTGCTCATCCCTTGACTCATCCTGAAAATGTCACCTGCACAGATAAAAAAAGATGTTAGAATAATCAATTTAAATCATACAAAGCACATTAATATAAATCATTAAAAAAAATCTCACTTAAAATGCATATCTTATGTACCCTTATAAGTGATTGGTTAATGAATTGAGTAAGTGGAATGCTCCAAGTATGAAGTATCCTATGGTCCCATGTTAATCTCCTGACACAACTCCGCATACACTAGAAGGTCGATAGACATTTCACCACAAAAGAATGAATCCACCTCGTTCTTAAAGAATTCTTGGACTCCAGTATTTCCATCATTGTTAGCTAATGCTGGCTCCAAGTTTTCGACGGCCTCCACCCCTTGTAATATCGACCCCTCTATTTGCATATTATCTTCATCTATGCTCGGAACATCGCTTTGATCATATACTCTCGCAGTTCGGGGAGTTGAAGGTATAACATACCACCATCGAGGTTGTCAGGGGTTTGGATAGAAGATTACCTATTCACAAATATGTACAAGAGAGTTCAAACCATTGTGACATAAACCATGTCGTAATACAATTAGCAAGCAAATGACTCCATGCACCTATTCACAATGGGCCGGCAACACAAAGGTGCCATGCAAATCCGTCCTTTTTTTTTGGAATCTATTTCGAGAAATCTAGATGGACCTCATCGAACTGTTGCTCCAGCTCCTCCAAGTACCACTTTGAACCACTGCACATCAAATAGTATCATGGAGAAGCTATGGTAATCCACTGTAATAATACTTTGTAAGTTCCCAAAATACTCCATCTCATCCACAACCGTGTTTGGATCCATTGCTCATCGCCAGCTCTCTTGCTCGAACCTTGCCATGACACCACAGTCCATTGTGGAGCGCATTTTGTCAATACACTCCACGCAAAAATGCCGTCCGCGTGATCACGCTGCACTATATATTTTGTACTATACATTGAAACACTCAAATTAGATGTCGCAAATAAAATTTAGATACGACAAATTCTAAACCCCTCATCACCTTTGGACTACATCCCCTCGAGAATTCCCACTCCTCCATTGAGACCTCTATCCCTTCGCGAGACGCTGCGGTCAAGGCTCCATGCAACCATCGCGTTGACATAAACCGCAGCATCTCCTCCATGCCTTTGGGATATTGAATCGGTCAATGATGTATACTACGTCGGAATTCAGCTCACACTTCCTCTCGATCTTGCCTAGCAATGTGGTACTTGGCGAGCCACGTCTCCATAGAGGCATGGTGCAACATACAAAAGCGATTCACCTTCTCTTCCATTGAGGCATCCATTTTTTTTCTACCCCATTTCCAACCACCACATCTCCAGTCAGTCTATCATCATCCTTCAGCAACCATAGCATTTCATTGTCTGGTCCCACCGTTGGTAGCCATTGTGAAATATGCACTAGCACCTCAGACACCAACCAACCTTTGGCCATGCTACCTTCTGGCCGAGCTCATTGTCGCACAAAGCCTTTCAGGGTTTTCATGAAGCACTCCAGGAAGAACATCCATCGCGTATGGACAGGTCCAGCAATCTCCACTTCATCCACAAGATGGACAAGAAGGTGGATTTGTATCATGAGCATGCTGGTGGGTAGGTATTTCTCAAAGAGACAGACCGTCTCCACTGCTCCCTACCTCGTGGATTCAATAGAGGACATCTTAATCTCCTTTTGTGAGATCCATTGCACCAAAGTTGACAACTTGTAAATGGCCCCGCGAATTTCTAGAGTAAGACATCCTGCTATCGCGATCGGTACTACAAACTGCCACAAATGAGAAAGCATTATGAATAATGGCTACATTCCAAATAGCAAAATGCCCACGCTAATTACAATCCATTCGTAGTACAAACCTGACATATCTTATGCCAGTCATGGGATTTTAGCCCTGATAATTGCTCGTCTTTAGAAAATGCGGACCTGAGAGAACACATCATACCCATCGGAGTGCGAATAGACTTGATTACTTGCTTCACAATGCGCTCTTCTTTAGTGGAAAAAACCCAAGGAGCGCGAGGAGGCTGCACTCAACCATCAGCACTTGACTGCGGCCATAGCGCCTCTATCTTACCTACCTCCTTCAAATCCATTGGTGCCCCTATATTGTCTCTCTTTCCTGTGATGTGGTCCCATAACAAGCTGCCCACATTCTTGAAAATATGCATGGGATCCAACAAGTGGTTGACCTGTAAGTGGGTCCAATATGGCAACTCGTAGAAAACTGAGAACCACCGCATTCTATTTGGATATGATTCCGTGTGGATCATTTTCAGCTTGTACCAGCTTGCGGCGTTCATACATGTTGGAGGTCGTCTAAGGAAACCTTCCCTGAGTTCACGATCTTCCAGCAAGAAAGCAGTGTGTCCTTGATATACCATCTTCTTCATGGTTCGTGACCTTCGGGGGTCTAACTGTGGCACGCACAATGGACATGCATGATAACTTGAGGTAACCAGACCTATTCCAACACCACGACCTAGTGAATACTTGATTGAATGAAATAAAATATAGATATTACCAGCGAGAATGGAGGCCTGCTCACCTGAGCACTCTCCCAATCTCGAAAAGTCATGCATCATCCACATGAGAATGGCTCGAATATTGGTTGACCGCCGACCATCACACCTGCTCATATCTTGCACAGTGACCCCCTCCTCCCACAAAATCTTAAGCTCATTGACTAATGGACAAAGATACACATCCATATTTTTTACTTTGTAGCGGCCTGGGACGAGCAAGCTAAGGATGAGATGTCCTTTCTTTGTAGAAAGCCATGGAGGGATATTGTAGTTGACAAGGACTATAGGCCACACACTATAAGAAGTTGAGCGCAGATCGAATGGGTTCACGCCATCCATTGTGAGACCGAGCCGAAGATTCATTGGCTCTCGGGCAAAGCCTGGGAAGGTAGAGTCAATGTGGCTCCATGCGCGCGAATCCGTTGATATTTGTTGAACTCCATCCGTGGACCTATTGTGCTCATGCCATGATGTCAAGCTAGCCATATCGGACGTACGAAACATATGGTTTATGTGGGGGATGAGCAGAAAGTGTCTGAGAACTTTTTGAGAGATGTTTTTCCCTTGCAAGTCCTGTCGATACCTGTGAGCATCACATTTTGGACATGTCTCCATAGTCTCGTATTCTCCTCGAAACAGATAGCAATCGTTGATACATGCATGGATGTTATTGTAGTCCATGCCAAGCTTTCGTAAAACATGTCGTGCATCATCACGAGACTCAGGCATGGTATTTGTAGGTGGTAATATATGATATTTTAATAACCTTAAAAAAACCATAAAACACCTTGAAAAAGCACAAATGTTTGTAATAATAGTGCCGAAAAAAAAAATCAATGAAGCATATGTACAAGGTACTTGAACAACTCGGTCACACTCGTATCGCTCCACCCATATTTTGCTTGCACACTTAAGAGTGCAAGTAGTGTCTTTAGCTGAGATACTCGGCACCCATCATATAATGGTATGGATGCTTCCTCTCTAAGAGGATCAGAAGTCCCGACATCCATGGGAATCAATGCATCGATCATTGCCTCCATCTCAGGCTCTAAGAAGGTTGCCTGTCTCCTTTGGCATTGACGGTATAGATTGGCCTTGCAAGTGATGGATTGGCTCCTGCACTCCATCCATCGCATGCCCACGTACTCTTCTAATTGGCCGCAAAGGGTGCACTCCCCCTTGGGACAAGACATCACCTCCCTCGATAGAAAATTTGCCAGCAAGACCCAATCTTATTGTATATGGTATTCAATTAGCTTGTGAGTACAATGCATGATTGATATTAACTTCAAATTACCGTTTGTTGAAAATCCGCAATTTCCTGATCAATGATCTCAGATTGAAACTCGCCAAATCGTCGTACGTGTTCTATAGACAATTGGCGTTTTCGTCTAATTGCCTACTTGCATTGAGAACAAGGACATGGGACACATTGATTAAGATACGCCTTGCGATCTTGAACAACAGGACCTTCTTCATTTTCCATCTTGTCTATGTTACAACAAACAATTTAATGACTTGTAATACAATTTGGGAAAACCCTTCACTCATTGTTTATAGGAGGTTCTAGAATACACTTGAAGCTTAGTCTCATTGAGTTTGACTGTCACTTCTCACATCAAGCATTAATTTAAGACACTTCATGCCTCTTATCATTGGATGATATATGAGCCATTTGTTAGATATATTATAGTGAGACATTAGGACTAATTGTGACATGCACATGCTCTCTTGATACTCATTGGATGCATTACCCCTATAGTAGGATGGTTTGATGTTTTGTCTTGATGTTTTGTCTTGGATCTATTAGCACCTTCCCCATCAAGTAGAAAAAAATTCAATAGTGCATAGAGCTTCCATTGACATAGAATGATTGCTTTAGATTACCTAAAAATTTTATGTCTTTCTTCTTGGTTCCTATCAAAGAAGGGGGCCTTACAAATAGTTTCAACATCAATACTCTTTTCCTTTACCTATGCGGCATATGACTATGCTTTGATTTCCCACCATCCTAATTGACTTGGAATTTGAAGTGTTGAGGGAGGTCACCTCCTACCCTTTTCCCCTACATGCATCCATAAGGAGAGGACAAATGCAGCAATGGAGGAGTAGTCTTTATTGTCAACACTCATCTGATGCCATTTTTTGTGGACAAACTCAAAAACTCATTCAGTGCCCTTGAAATTTTGAGTGACAAAGGTACTTGCCATTATATAAACATAAGAATGGGTATACGTATACGATACAAACACACTAGATGATCACCTAATAACACTTGTTGGGGCTACTTGTATTATTGTGAAGTTGTGAGTCTACATCTTGCTCATGCATCATCATGCATCTACTTCTCTTTGTTCATAAAAGAAGAACATACAATAATTTTTGTTTGGTACAAATGATGCACTAAGTAATTATGTGCAAAACCCCAACATTCTCAAGAGGTAGAATGTTATACTTTTACCAAATTAAAAATATTATTACAAAGAAAACACATTGATAGAAGAGAAAAACTTCCTTTTCACAAGAATTATATATAGAATAACATAATTGAATTGTAATTAGTTATAGTAAAATGTCAAAAGTAAATCATTACAATCGGTTAGTGTGCTTAAGTAGAAATACGAGCTTGGAACATGGGCAAAGAGAGATGAGAATAGAGCATGGGGTATGTAGGCTCGGGGGGTCCACTAGGGTTTACCGTATGGTACCATATGAGTGTAAGGGAGGGAGTTATTTAAGGGAATGAATGTAGATTTTATAAGGTAAGGTCGAGCACTGATATAGAAAGTAGAGACAAAGATGGCCTTTTATTGAGAGCATCTCCTTCATACCACAAAGATTTTGCCCACAACCTCTTCCATTTCCTCCCTCTCTCTGCCTCCACCTCCCTCTCCCTCTCACAATGTATCCTAACACTCTCCAAAAGCAAAAGGGAGAGGGAGAGAGAGAATGCACTCTCCCCCCCTCTCCCTCTCCCTCTCCCTCTCCCTCTCCCTCTCTTTCTCTTTCTCTCCCTCTCCCATTTGCTCCCCCTCCCTCTCCCTCTCTTTCTCTCTCATTTCCTCTCCCTCTCACAATATATCCTAACACTCTCCAAAAGCAAAAGGGAGAGGGAGAGAGAGAATGCACTCTCCCTCTCCCTCTCCCTCTCTTTCTCTTTCTCTCCTCTCATTTCCTCACCCTCCCTCTCCCTCTCTTTCTCTTTCTCATTCTCTTTCTCTCCCTCTCTCTTTCTCTTTCTCTCCCTTCCTCTCCCTCTCTCTCTCTTTCTCTCTCATTTCCTCTCCTAAACAAGAAAAAGAGAAAGTGATTTAAACCCTAAACAAGCAAAAGAAGGAGAGAATAGACTCACTGATGAGATATGGCGACTGTGGGGCGGCTCCTCTTCGCAATGGAGGCTCCTCCTCTCCTTCGCGAACAACGGCGGCGGCGGCAAGTCTTCTTCCTCTCCCTCTCTCACGACGGTTGCTCTCTCTCTCTCTCTCTCTCTCTCTCTCTCTCTCTCTCTCTCTCTCTCTCTCTCTCTCTCTCTCTCTCTCTCTCTCTCTCTCTCTCTCTCTCTCTCTCTCTCTCTCTCTCTCTCTCTCTCTCTCTCTCTCTCTCTCAAAACATAAGACGCAAAAACATGAAATAAACCTATGCTCAGTTTCAGCCTATTTTTTTCCCTGTGGAGCGTCGCTTTTGCGACGCAAATAGCGACGCCGGTACTTGCGTCGCTACCACCCGTCGCTATAGGCTTAAATCCTTGTAGTGTTAGATTTCCAAGATCCTCCATGTCTTCATCGTATCTCTCTTTATTGCACTTTCATCATTGCTTTTTGGGCTTGGGAGGGGGTGTTGAAAAACCACTTCTTCAATTTTCACATAGTAGTTAGAGTTTCGTACTAACATCCCCAGAAAGGGTTGGTGCATAGTAACAGGGAATGGCCATCTTGAGGCCTTGGAAAGTGGGAACACTTTCCCAAACAGATGGGCCGAATGGGGATGTCAAAATAGGACGGAAACGTTCCTTGTCCCATCCCCAACAGTCGTTCTCTACCCCATCCTAACTGTCTCCTACCTCGTCCCCTTGTCAAGTCCCTTGTTAGGGAACATTTTTTACTTCTTCTTTTTTGCAGTGGGTGTCTTTTAGGGGGTGGTTTTTTTGTATGTTCTCTTTGGTAGTATACATTCTCCCACACACATAGTAACATGGGATCGGTTTTTGGGATAGGAATGGGAATAGGGACGAGCTCACGGGACAAGAATAATAAATTGCCATCCCCTATTACCATGAGAGGGGGCTCTAACATGGGGATGGGACTGGGATGGGAAGCTACAAAATGGGCATCCCCTATTACTATGCCCACACATCCATCTACCACATCACATGCATACATTTTCAAATGCTATTTATGTATGTTGTTCCCTTTCGCGTCCCACCCCCCATCCCCATCCCTTGCTTTTAGCTACATATTTGTTTATCATGCATCATATGATGATTGATGCTATAGGAAAAAGGACATGTGGAATATATGGTATGTTGATTCAGGTGCATCTAATCATATGACCAGCCATGATGAATGGTTTAGAGAGATGTAGGATTTAGAAATTCTAAGTTACATAGAGACAAGTGATGATTCATGCCATCCAATTTCATCTTAGAAAAGTTTCATTATCCTTGCATGATGGTGAGACAAAATATTTGTAAGATGTTTTATATATGTCATCAATATCACAAAGAATTTGGTATTTGTTACTCAAATGGTAGAGCAAGGGCCACACATTAGATTTAATACAAAGGGTTTTTTTGTTTAAGACTTTAATAATAAGTATAGGTTGATTATAAAAGCAAACAGATTTGGTCACATATTTACTTTGGATGTTAGAATCCATGCTATAAATGCTACTATATATACTAAAGGCAAAGGTGTAGTTATAGAGATTGAAATATGGCACAAACATACTAGACATATAAACATGCAAAAGTTGAAATTAGTGCAATACAAAGGGTTGGTTACAAGTTTTCCTACATTCATATTTGCTAAATTACATGAAGTTTTGTAAAAAATGTTTGAGCACTTCAAAACTTTCAAGGCTATTGTTGAAACAGAAAGAAGCTTGAAAGTTAAGTGCTTGAGATTAATGGAAGGGAAAAATACCTCTCTAATAAGTTCAATGAATTTTTGAGGTCTCATAAGGTAAAGTGATAATTTTCATGCATGTAAAATGGGGTTACAAAAAGGAAAAATAGACATCTAAAAAAAGTTGTACTGGCATTGATGGCTAATAAAAATATTCCCAAGTATTTTTTGTCTAAATTTGTTCATACTATTGTCTACATTATGAAAAAGTCTCTTATTAATATAATTCATAGTATGACTCTTGAAGAATGTTTTACATGTAAGAAGCCTAATATATCACAATTGAAAGCGTTTGGTTGCATTGCATATGAGAAGATGTCTACATTAGAGGCCAACATGACTTGGGATCTAGTACCATTACCCAAGGGCAAGTAAGCTATTAGTTGTAACTAGGTTTATAAAAGAAGGCATAACGCAGATAGTTCTTTTAGCATGTCTAAGGCTAGGATGGCTACAAAAGACTATGCATATACATATGGCATAGATTATGAAGAGACATTTAGTCCAAATGCTAGGATGGCACAATTGTTAGATTTATAATTGCTTCGGCAATAGCAAAAGGTTGGAGCTTCTAGCAAATGGATGTGAGGAATTTCTTCTTACATGGTGATTTGTAAGAAGAGGTGTATATGGAGCAGCTAGCAAGTTATGAGGATGTAGAGTATCCCATGTATGTGTGCATGTTAAAGAAGGCACTCTATGGTGTTGAAAAGTAAACATAGGTTAAGTCTATATCCAATGTATGCAAAAATAAAGTAGAAGTTGAGTGTGAAGTGACTTAAATGTCAAAAGGTATTTATCACTTTTGAGAGATACTTTTTGTGTACCCCATTGAAAATGGAAGAAGAAGAAGAAGAAGAAGAAGAAGATTGCTTGAAGAGCCTCCATATCTTGTGCCATTATTCCTTTTGTTGCACATCCATACCTATTTTTTTAAGTTGGTATCAGAGTGAGAGTGTGGGATGAAAAGTTTGGATTCAGGATCTTGAACAATTGAGATCTATATCAAATTAGATACTTGCTATCCACCATTAAATCAAGTATAAATCCTCATCTTATCCACCCAAAATAGGTACATATAATTGTAGAGCCATTGGAGCTTGGATTTTGAGCATTGGTACTCACTTTGAATGCATTTTGGGAGCCAGGGAAGGCTACAATTGAATGCATGATAGCAATGTCTTGATTGATTTCGGGTTCAGATCGGCTTATGTATTGATTTTTGGAAGCAAGTGGGTTGCTTAAGCTTGGGGCCTACTTAACCATAGGGGTTGCTTTTACTAGAAGGAAGCACATGGGCATCTTACCAAGCACAAGATGTGCTAATCCATAGAAGTAACGGGTTTATTCAACAGTGGTAGAGAAGAGAAAGAAGAGATTAGTTGTGTCATTGTTATGGTTAATAATGAACTTGAAGCTTCAAATCGATTGTTGAGGATGTCCTCTAGACATAGGAGGCTTGCATCAAATTTCACTATTTGCAGACAGTGTTTGCTATAGCTCAATTGGTCGTGAAGGAATTAGTAAGCCTTATATAAAGCTTAAACCTTAACTTACCTCCTTTCACATTGACATGGGTAGAATTGGTTATTTGGCAACTCATTTGTGTTTACATTGGGTCCCATTGAACTAGATATTTCATGAAGCAAGATTCATATAGTGGAAAACTCTTGGAACTCGTTATTTTACAAACTGGTACACATTGTCCGTCTTCACATTGCAGAAGATTGAGCTAGTTGTTTTGTGGCTAAAAGGCTAGTTTCATGCCATTTTTGAGTGCCAATTTGAAGGGTTTGTTTTAAAAATTCTAGAAAAGCTATTTTGGATTGAGCTTGTTTGGATTTCATTATTGGTATAAAAAACTATAGGAAAATAGCAAGAGAATTGGTCAACTTTACACTCATGTTTTAATACTTTTTGGATCATATGGGCATTATTTGAGCCCCATTTTCACTATTTCTTGCAACACAAATAAGGTTTGACATATGGGCATGATGTATAGGTACATGTGACAAAAATTGGATACATGTATGATAGCCATAACAGTGAAACTCATTTTATGTGTATTCTCTTGGGGATTTTTGAAAACTTTATAGTCTTGATTTTGAGTGGCTTATGCTCGATCAATGATTATGTGGTGGAAATAAAACAATTTTGAGGATCTTGCTCCAATAAATCTATCAATTGATTATGATGATTTGGTATCTATTACTTTAAATAGGCTATTAATCCCAATATAAGACAAGAAAAAAAAGAAACCGAAGAAAATTTAAGAAATTCCAAAAGTGTAGAGCAAGGCGAAAAAAGATGGCCCGACAAAAGGATAAGAGAAGAAAAGGCCAAAGAGAAATGGAAACATTAAAAGTCGAGACAAAGACAAAGGTGTATTTTAAAATGTAAAGGTGCCCCCAATTTTTTGTAAAACAGTACTAGGCTCCCTCCTATGCAAGTTGTAAAGAGTAAACGGGTATAGGTGAAGGCATCATGTAAATAGAAGGGAATAGAAAAAGAGAATCTTGGCAAGATGCCCGGTCATGTAAACAAAAGAGGATGGGTGTCAAGGTTTAAGGGCATGTATAAAAGCCAAAAAGTGAATAGAGAAGCTCATCCTTATTGTGTGGAAAAAGTGGCTCTCCTCCTCCTTCTTTTTCTTCTTCTTCTTCTTCTTCTTACTTGCTTATGCTTGTGCTTGAGAGAGGGAGTGTGAGAGTGTTAGGAAGAGTGAGTGTGTGAGGGTGACGGACCACGATGGAGAACCTCTCCATCTTCTCCTCTCTTCTTCTCTTCTCTTCCCTTCTCTTGTCTCGCATGTATGGCTATGGAGAATGGAGCTTAAAGGAGTAGGATTAAGTTTGCTTGAGTTTGCATCTCGGATCATGGAGCTATTGGTTTGCTTGAGAGAGGAGGGTACCCAATCAAGCATTGAGGTAAGCTCCCTACACTCATAGGCTTGAGGGCACGTACGACTATATGAGAGGTAGCCATTAGCATTTGTCTTGAAACACTTGAGCAATAAGTGGTCTGTGGGTCTTGGCGGTCGAGAGCAAAAGCTCCCACATTCTAGTTTCGTTGTCGGGACCAATGGATTCGAGCCTTGAGTGATTGTGCACTCTGAATCAAGCAGCATTAGAGGATTTTTTCCAAATCAGTGCTTGAGGTAGTATAATATTCCCCCCACAGTACTTCACATCAAGAAATGAATTCGAGCTTGAGGTGTTTTTAAAAAAAACTCGTCGAGCTATCACATAAGTGACCGCACGTATTTTTCTTAATATTGAGTCTTACATTAAATCAATTTCACAATCCGACACGAGAAGACGCCTCAATGTTCCCAGTCAATTTTTAAAAAAGACGCCTCATAAATAATATTATGATTGCTTGATCATAATTTTTTATGCATTATATTTGATTCAGTACTCCCGATTCCATTTAATGTATCAAAGATCGCATTGATTTTGTAATTGCAAGACAAATCACAAAAGCCTTAATTGGTAGATAAAGAACACACAAGAATAAGCATGATATTGAGTAAGTTAAGTATCAAAGAGTATGTCATGACTTTATAAATTAGATAAGTCATGAGGTAACTTGGCCAAAATCCACTAGATGAAGTCGTTTTGAAGAAAAAAAGACATTTTTAAAAAATAGGCCAAAACTCATGAAATTTTTATGCTTGAGGGAGAGAAAGCATAAAATAATCATCCCCATGCCACCATTCAATAGGTAGGCAATCAAAATACATTTTTAATAAAGCTCACTTGGCTCTTGATAAGTAGCCAAAAGAATGAGTCGATAGCATGCTCTCCCTCATGCCTATAAATACACCCCCTCTCCTTCACAAAGAAAGCAAGAAGGAAGACCTCCTGATGATAGAAAATTTTATCTACTCCTCTTATCCATTGAAGCTTTGAGCTTGAAAGAGGAAAATACCCCCCTTCTACCTCATTTTCATTCTCTCTACCCCCTATTACGCCTTCACTCCATACGGCTATATCACCAAGCGAAACATTGGCAATTTTTTTTAAGATGACCATCAACTCTCCCTAAACTATCACATCAATTTCACCTGACATCCATGGCTCCACGACATCAAAGAAATTCAAAAAGCTCATTTGAAGCAAGGGAAGCAAAGAATATGGTTGATGGAAAAAATGACGCGGTAGAAATTAGTGAACCCCCATTACAACAAACCTTAGAGAGGTAACATCTCGTCGGTTTGGAAAAAATTAATGTTTTGTAAGCTTATTGCTATATTTAGCTTTAAATGATTATAAACGTATTCTAAAGAAAATGCATATAAACTGTCACTTAGAAAAATAACCTAAGTAATAAAATAATTAAATATTTAATGAAAAGACTCTTTCACTTGGAAAAGGACTATATATCTATCATTTAAAAAATATTGTAAATATGTTTTATTTTGTGATATTTATTGTTATTTCATTAATGACACATGTGATTATAATAACAGAAAAAATGTAGACATTGTTAGGGAAGGAAATATTTTATATATTTTCTCTGAAAGAGACTATTTCTATTTTATTTTGCTAATGGTAAACATACGCACATAAATTTTATAATAATTTATAGAAAATAATTTAGATAATATCATGAAATAATCAATGCATTAAATCAATAGAAAATTTTATAGAAAAATATATACTAGACGCACATAAATTAGGTGTATAGTGATATAATTCAATGTATGAAAGATGAAAGAAAAATTACACTTATGATTTTTGCATTGCCTAGAATAATTTTTTTAGAAAAACAATGAACATTGCAATTAGGATATAACTAAATGAAAATTGTTCTTTCTAGATAACATTGAAAGTTTGAAAAATGGTTAGACATCGTCGACTAAACCATAGAATATGAGTAAAATAAAAAAATAATTATTTTCTTTCTGAAAACACACACAATGTTGATATTCGACCCACGTATGAGTTAGTGAGAAAACCTTACCTAAAATATTGAGAATGTTGAAGCAAAAACAACTATGAAATACTCAACAACCTTGAAACTATCAATATCATGAAATTAAATAAATATCAAAAGTCTATAGGACTTGTTGGACATTGATAAGAATTTGTCGATACAAATTCTAAAGTCTAAACAGACTTGGAAAAGCATTTAAAATCATACTCAGTGTGGGTTAGGACACGGCAGCGCATGAATTGCCTGCCATTGGTATAAATGCCCATTCTATATTTTAGGACGAAATACCAAATTTTTCATAAGGATAAAATAGACTTCACATTCGCAAAGTCACTTGTGGATCCTGAAAAAAACAGTTGCAAGTAGGAAGTGAAACCCTAAGAATAAGATGGGACCTTAAAAGAGAAACCCTAGATTTGGGTGGGATTGCTTCTTATGCTAAAAACACTTGCTGTTTTTTTCTTTTTTATTTGTGCATGCATTGATGTTTGCACAAGAAAGATTGATTGTGCTTGCAACAGTTGAATTTGATTGTAAATGTATAATCAGGATAATGAGAGAGAGAAAGAGAGAGTGAGAGAGAATCTACTAATAGCTAACCAACCAAATAATATCATATCTCTCTCTCTCAATAACCACCTAACTAATAGAAACACAAACTAACATCACAAAACCAACCAACTAATAATTAACTAACCAACTAATTACCATAACTAACCAACCTACTCACAGAACTACTAACAACAACACATAAACCAATAAAAATAGCAAAACACAATTATAACATGGAAGAGAGAGAGAGAGAGAGAGAGAGAGAGAGAGAGAGAGAGAGAGACCCCACATCTAGACACAGAACCCTACTTCAAGGGGGATATTTTGTATCGTCGCGAGGAGCTTTGGACCGGCCCCGAGGGTGAGAGATTTCTTGATGAGGAATCTGTTAGGCAAGAGGAGGTGGGAGTGTTAAGGGGGATCTACGGTAAACCTCTCGATTGCTCCTAGGAACTATTTGACCCTCACACGAATCAGGATGTGATCCTGGAGTCCCCGGTACTAGTGAAGGGATGGAAATCTTGGAGGGTTTCTTTTCTTTTGCACAAACATAAGGGATTTTTTGGTGAATGGAGGTTTATCTTCTGCATAGACAGAAGGGGAAAATCATTGTAAATAACTTTGCAAAATAATAAATAAATATGTTTTTCCAAAAGGTTATTTTCTCTATCTTTGTGTTGAGCTCTAAAAATTATGAAAAGGAACCTATGATAATAGGTTAATTAACAAAATTGCTTTCATATGTCATAACTTAATGTGATAGGTAATTAGAAAACTAAAGAAATCCATTTGTGAGAAGTGGGTGGATGAGATCCGTAACTGTCCTACAAATGGGTGGTCTTGGTAAGCTAGGAGCTTCTCTCAAGAGATTGAATGAAATGTTAATCAGGAAAATTTAAGTAGAGCCGAGTGTTGACTTACCTAGGGTTAGGTCTTAAAACCTTGATAAAAAATGATCTTAAGGTTCTCTGAATCCTAACCAGTTATTAAAAAAAAGGGTTATACTCCATAAACCAAGGGTAACTACGATCACTCCAATCGGATGAGAAGTCCTTGTAGGACACCTCCAATGGAGCTAGGTGATGTATCAAGCCCTGATTTGCCAAATTAGGACTGTAACGTGCCTCCCTATCGATTGTCCAAGCATGTTTTAGCGGTCCATCGAGAAACGATTCTAGGCGTCATCGCCCAGCACTCCCATGGAATGTTTTAGGGTTTGTTGCCTAGGGTTTCCCGAGTCCGCCTCACAACGGAACGTTCACGGCCAACCCACTAGGATCGACCTGAAATTTGGGTTCCTAGGGTCAAGGTCTCCTGACAGCATTCTAGCGTCGGGTTTTGGACATTCTACTTTACATAGAGATACTCAATCTGAAGCAGGTCCATACCACACTTGGTTCAAAGAGAATGGGAAATGAGAGGGATGCACCGCTCAACCTCTCTGCCCGTAGGGCATAGTCCCATTCCAGTCTCCTAAAATGGCATGAATCGGTTCTAACTTAACAATACCTAAAGTCATCCAACGATAAATCCTTGTGAGAAGCCTCCCAGTTCTCTGGGACCACCTAGCCATAGGATGGACCCGTTGGGGGATTCCGTCCACCTGCTTCCCTTGATAGCTTTAGTTTTCTAATTAGGTCCTACCACATTTATGTGCAATATTTAAAATCAACTTCATTAATTAAGCCTTTTAGGCCACATAGTTCATTCACATAATTTTACAACACATACACAAAAAAAAAACAAGCAGTCCTTTTATCAAACAAGTTCCTTGACTTATCTTTAAGTTAATCTTTGTCTCCTGCCTATACAGGAGAATTATGTATCCCTTCTGTCCAACAGAAGTACCAGGTCCAAATCACATGGCAGCAAAATTTCCATCCTTAATAAAGGATCTTCCAACGTCCCAGACGTTGGGCTCACGGGGATCTCCAACTCCATTCTGGACAGGCAAAGGGTTTCCAGAGCTCCACCTGACCCACAAGCAGTCTAGGAGAAAGATGCCATTTCTGTGGTTAGCCTTTTCACCACTCGACCATCAACCTGTGAATCGAGCATTGCCCTCTCGGGATAATCCATTGTGCGATCTTGAAGATGATCCACGCGTGCAAAATATCCTTCCTTAATTAATCCAGTTAAAATCCAGGCACAATCAAAGCAATCAGTCCTAATATCATCTTCTAGGAAAACATTACTTTATTCCCATGGCAACTTGTCATTACAGACCCTTTCCATGCATTTGCCATCAACACAAGCCTTGTAATATTTATCCAAATCACAATGCAACAATCCCTTGATTGAAAGAAAAACATTTAGGGTGTTGTTCAATCAACCAACAAAACTAATTGTATTTTTTCCAAACAATACAATAATAGACGCAATAATAATTCCATTGCATATTCGCTCTCCCCCTTGGGGCCAAAGAGTAGAATTTACTTAATATTCCCTCCTTTAGCCTAAGGCATATGCTAAAGGTTCCAATACTATACATGACGTAAGTCCTATCATTCCAATGCAAATTAATCAATCTAGCAAGATCATTTATGCCTCTTCTCTAAGTGACAATTATCTTTTAGCATTTCTCTACTATGCAACATTTTATCTTGGCTATATTTTCCTTTCTCCTAAGGCAAGGAGCCGCATCGATGTAAAGTTCACATAATCTCTCCCATGTATGTACCATCTATATGCATTTGCAAACCTTAAACAATATTATCCTCAGTTAAGATTTATCAAAGACTCATCAATGATCAATACTTTAGTGTCCCATATGTTGCTTATGCTATGCATGGATTCATCACATAGCAACTAGGTGCAATTTAACTCCCTTTGATAAAAGCACTTCACAAACTTCATCTTTGAATATTTGAGATGCGATTCATCCTTTTCAATGACCTATTCTAGCACCACAAGGTACGAAACCTAATGTATCTCTTGCGAGCATTAAAACAAGCATCTATCAATTTGAAAATACATTACTTACAATCGGTACCGCATTTGGATTAATAGTGATGCCTTCACCCGAAGCTTCGTTGCTAGTTGTAGGATTTCCATCTACATGCAACATTCTTTGCTTGGAGGCCATCATCCGCAAGTAGACTCAAGAGATTAAGAAGATGGAATAGATTCGAGATGGGAGAGCGTAAGAGAAGATGGCTAAATCAAGGATTGAGATAGAGGGAAATTGTACAGCCTCTCGGGGTAACTCTTCTCTCTCTTTCTCTCAAGCTCTCTCTCACAATCTCTTGGAGGGGTATCCTCTCTCTCTCCCTCTCTCTTGCAGCCTTTCGAGGTCTCTTTATGCTCCCTTGTGCCTCTCCATGCCTCATATTTATAATGAATTAGAGAGGAGGGGATAAGGCTGAGAACAAGAGTGGACGGGCTCTTAGAAGACTCAGTGATCTGATGCTCAGATCATAAATCTGATGGTTGCATTGGCTCCAAAAGGGGGGTAAAACTCCAAGTCGCTTGATTGGAAAGCTTTCGGATCACTCCTTCTTCCTCTCTCTATTCGAAGTATTGTCTACTGTCTGTAGACTGCGATCGCAGTGCGCATGATTTCGCCTATCACTTTTCTTTATTTTTCCTTTTATAAAATCTCCAAAACTAACTAAAACATCACTTGTCTTTTCTTTTAAATGACTTTCAATTCTAACTTTTTAGGATAATATCTAAAATATAATAGTTTTTTGACCCAAAAATCTAATATTTTTGGACCATCCAAACTATACACATTAATACTAGTGATTAATATGGCTCTCATAAGTCCCGTTCACATTGTACTTTTCATGAAGGGTGGCTACGGTCCATATCAATTCGAGAAAAATATTGGATTTACAACTCTCGATTTTTTTAAATATATTTTTAATTGAATAAAAATTATTAGCTATTAATGTTAGTTAGTTTTTACCTTAGTTAGTCTTTAGTTAGTAATCTCACCAACTTATTAATTGACTGACTAACTTTCGAACTAACCAACTAACTTTTATTACATGGAAATATTACAAGGACCTTGAGCTTGCAAGTTGATCCTCGTGGGGATAGCCGGTACCTTCAGTTATGGGGTGGGCTCTAGAAAACCTAGATGATAGACGATGTACATTCTCGTGAGTGTTGAGCAAAGCTATCTAGGATAGTTCCCTAATGGACCACTAAAGCGTGCTGCCAAGGAATTATTAGGTAGGCATGTGACACATGGTATCAAAGCATAATTCAAATGAAAAATATCTATGGTTTTTAAGATCAATTGTGCTAAGTAATAATTAGCCTACTAATTTTAAAGGGATAAACTTTGGTAGAATAATGAAGCCTGGAACCAATTCCTTGTTTTTCAAGCAATGTACACATCTGCGTTGAACTCCATAGACGATGAGCGGAGAAGAGAAATGATGAGGATAATCAATCACCTATGAATCACAAAAGAAGATGGTTCTAGGATGAGTTATTGTTACACCGAGGCCAATTGATTCTTCAACATGCAGACTAAAGTAAAACGCCTTGAATGGATGGAAAATTTAAAAGTAGTTGAGGCCTTTATCTTTTGTCCATCCAGAAGGAATCTACTTATGATTACCAATGGTTGGCATATACGTCTAGACCGTTATGTCTATGACAAGGTACTAAAGGTAATCCTAGTTGACATTATTATAATCCAAGGACGTTGCAAGTATCAAGATTACTGTATCCATGGTTTTCCAGATCTGCCATTTCCACAGTATAGGTTTCTGGACATACACAACAATTGGTCTACTTTCTTCTACATGAATGTAATTGATATCCATCACTAAAAAGGAAAGATATAATGATATCATGTTTTGGACATTATACATAGCATCCAGTCTATCCTATCGATGCTAATGCATCTCTATTTCTAAATATGTACCATTTGTAAATATCCCTTGTAAAAATCGTAGCGTATGGCTACTGATAATAAAATATAAAAATGGCTAGATTTTGTAAAAATATTGTGCCCTTTGGCCCATCATTGTTTTACAAATCTAGTAAGATATTTTAGTGTGGAAACAAGCTTGAAGGTTTAAAGTGCTAAACTAATTCGTGAAACTTATAATAACACAGGGTAGTACAACTATCACTAGTCGAATGAAATTCAGGAGAAGAAGTATCTCCTTAAGCAGGTTAAGCCACCAGAATTTGATGGCAAGGGCAAAGACATTGAAATTGAGGTAGAGATTTGGATTGAGACCATGGAGGACTACTTTACTACCATGAGAACTACCCCTGCTAATCAAGCTATGATCACCAAGTTGAAATTGACGGGTGAGGCATGCCTGTGGTGGAAACAGTTGTGTAAAGACCAAGGACTTGCTGAGACAGCTCTTACCTGGGAAAAGCTCAAAAAAGTTGTGCATGGCTGATATTTTCCACTAGCTTATTGCACACTAAAAATGAACAAGTTATTTAACTTAAGTCAGCTGGAAATGAGCCTGGAGGCATATTACTCAAAGTTTATCTCACTACTTAAATATGCGCCTTCCATGACTATTGCCTAGCAGGTGTCTAAGTTTTATCATGGATTGAATGCTCCTCTAAACACACGCCTTGAATCTATGCACCCAACTGATATGCAAGGTGTTTTGATTCACGCAACACCTCTTGTTTAGGAGATTCAATCAAAGCCAAGGAATAAGAGGCTCTGGAATCAAAACAAAGGGACTTCATGGGGCTATATTAAGCGAGCCCAAGGTTAGCATCCACTTGGTCAAGGAAAGAGGGCCATAACAAATGGAGTTGGGAACTTCATATCTATCGTAAGTAATTCAAGAGTACCTAGGTGTTTCCATTGTAATGAGCCAGGCCACTTTAAAAGATGGTGCCTAAAGCTTGGTCAAATTCCTTGCCAAGGACAATACAGAGGTCAAAACCAAGCTTCAATTGCAAAAGGAAAAGCATCAGCTCTAATTCTTAAAGAGCTTGAAGAAGAGGGAAACCCAACTATGGAAGTCAATATGGAGAGGGCATCAGTTCACACCACCCTCCATAAGAAAGGCCCAAATTGCCAGTTTTGTGTGATTTAAGCACCAACAAAATATTAAGGTAAGTCCTTTAAAATTCTGATTGATTGTGGAAGTACACACTCGTTTGTCACCAAAGTGTGCCAAGAAATTAGGCATAGACACAATACTTACATCTAGGCTGCTTGTGAAACTTGCTAATGGAAAAGAAATCCTATCTACTCAGCAAACTTGCAAAGTGACATTTAGTGTGGGAAGCAATCTCTTTGAAATGGGATTTAGAATCATGAATTTAAAGGCCTACAAATGTCTATTGGGTATGGACTGGCTAATCCCCAATGATGCACATATTTAGTGCAAAGAAGACCATGTGACTTTTCAAAACCTAAAGGGGGAAAAAGTGATGATCCAAGGTGAGACAAGAAAACCCAAGATTCAACTAGCCAAATCATCTCGCATCATAAAAGGGTTAAGAAAATGATTGCTTGTTTATCTCATAAAATTAAATAAGGTTTAGCAAAATAATCAAGACAAAGGAGAGCCACATTGGCTGAAGGAATATGATGACATCTTTCTAGAAGAGCTAACTAACTTACCACCTCGACAACGAGAGAAGTCAGACTTGAATCAGGAGCTACTCTAATCACTAAGAGTCCATATAAAATGTCTATCCCTAAAGAAATTGAGCTAAAAGAGCAACTCAAGCAGTTACTACATCAAGGATACATTAGATCCAATAATTCGCCATGGGGAGCCCTAGTATTGTTTCAAAAGAAAACGGATGGAACTCTCTACCTTTGCATTGATTATCGAGGTCTAAATCAGGTAACAATCAAGAATAAGTATTCGATCCCAAGAATAGACAAGCTACTTGATAGGCTGCAAGGGGCAAAAATCTTTTCCATGATTGATCTCCGATCTGGTTATTACCAAATAAGGATCTTAAAAAATATATCCCCCAAAATTGCCTTCAATACCAGATATGATCATTTTGAATTTCTTATAATGTCTTACCAAATAAGGATCAAGGAAAACGATATCCCCCAAAATTTCCTTCAATACCAGATATGGTCATTTTGAATTTCTTGTAATGTCTTTTAGTGTAACTAATGCCCCTGCTACATTTAACAGATTAATGCATGAAAATTTTTGATCTTATCTCGATGATTTTTCCCTAGTATTCTTTGATGACATCCTAACATACTCCAAGAGAGACGAGGACCATGAGCTGCAATTGTGCATTTTGCTGAACACAATGATGATGCACAAGCTCTATGTGAAGAAAAAGAAGTGTGCCTTTTTCAAAAGACAGATGGAATATCTCGGATTCATAGTATTTGCTGAAGGAATATTTGTAGACCCAACCAAAGTTAGAGATGTTCAAGAGTGAAAATCTCCAATGATAGTTAAGGAAGTGAGAAATTTTTTTAAGGGCTGATTGGATGGTATAGAATTTTCATTAAAAATTACGTCCTAATAGTTGCATCTCTCACTGATTTGCTAAAAAAGTAAACTGCAATTGTATGGACACCAATTGAGCAAGCTAGTTTTAAGCAACTCAAGAAAATTTTGGTAACAACACCCATTTTAAAGTTACCTGACCTAAGTCAAGAGTTTGAACTCGTAACCGATGCAAGTTCTCTTGCATTAGGTTGTGTGCTTATGTAGCAAGGTCATCCAATTGCCTACTCCTCAAGGATTTTGAAAATCCATGAGAGAAATTATGCCACCCATGATCTCAAGCTGTTAGCTATGATCCATGCTCTCAAATTGTGGCAACACTATTTGCTTGGAAGCAAGTTTACTTTGGTCACTGACCACAAAAGTCTCAAATGGATCTTTACTCAACCAGACCTCAACATGAGGCAGCGTTGGTGGATTGAAGTCTTACAAGACTTTGTATGAAATCATTTTCAAACCTGGAAAAGAGAATGTGATTACTAATGCATTAAGTCGTAAATCTTTTCTGAATGCACTTATCATGGAAGAGCCATCTAAAGGAGAGACTTTAGCTACCATGATATCGATGCCTGAGCAATCTAGTCATTGAGCTAGCCAAATAAGAGGCAGACAAGGATCCTAAGTATCAACTAATGCTTAGACAAATCCTAGTTAAGGACAATAATCCTAAGCTCACAGTCAAATACCAAATTTCATTGTGGATGATAGACTTGCCTATTTTAGGACAAGGCTCTGCATTCCCCTCAGTCAAGTGCTAAAAAAGAAGATATTATGGGAAGCCCATGACTCCCCATTCTTAGGACATCTTGGCTATGCAAAGACTCTTAATGCAATCAAGAAAAGTTACTACTAGGAAATGCTGAAGGATGATGTACTCAGATATGTTATTGAATGCCTAAGTTGCCAGCGGGTGAAAGTTGAGCGTGTCAAAATGCCAAGTAGCTCTAGCCACTTGACATTTCATCAGTATGGATTTCATAGTTGGCTTACCTTCTGTTCAAGGAGGATATAATTCAAGCATGGTGATTGTGGATATGATGTGGCAAAGGTCGCTCATCTTATTGCCTAAACGGATCGTTAGTGATCGCAACTCTCTGTTTACATCACATTTCTAGAGAAGTCTATTTTGAAGTAATTGGAACCCGGCTTTGCTTTAGCACAACTTACCATCCCCAAACTGATGGTCAAATAGAGCGAGTTAATCAGGTCATTGAAGATATACTGAGAGCTTATTGTTTCAGTGAACCGACAAGGTGGATACAATATTTGCCCTTAGTAGAATTTTCCTACAATGAGTCACATCACTAGAGTATTCAAATGACTCCATTTCAAGCATTGTATGGGCAAGATTGTTTGACGCCACTGAATTTCTTTGATCCAATCCTAAAGGTTGAGGCTTCTAAGAAAATGCTAGAAGACATGGATGATCAAGTCAAAACTATCAGACAAGACATCCAAACTACCAAAGACTGCCATAAAGCTTATATTGATCTAAGATGGCAAGAGCATATCTTTTACAAGAGGGAGACATGGTTTTCATTTGTGTATTCCCAAAGAAGAGTTCTCTATCATTGGGAAAGTTCAAAAAGTTGAGTCCAAGGTATTGTGGACCATACAAGGTTCTCAAATGCCTAAGAGCTAATGCCTACAAACTACAACTTCTTGATCATGTGAAAGTCAACAATGTATTTCATGTTAGTCTTTTGAAAGCTTATGTGGCAAATCAAGATCATATTTTGGTGACCATCAAATTGTAATGCCTAGTCAAGGAGCCCTTAAACTCCAATCTGATAATATCCTAGATGTAAAAGAGAAACTTTTGAGAAACAAAACCATTAGAGAGTATCTTATCCAATGGAAAGACTATCCTGAGGAGGATGCCACCTGGATAGAAGAGATAACTCTAGAAAAATAGTTTCCCCAGTTCTTTTCGAGATGAGAACATCTCGATTCCTCTAAGGAGGAGAGGATGTAATATTCCCACCATAGCACTTCATATCAAGAAATGAATTTAGGCTTGAGACATTTTAAAAAATAATAATTTTCGAGCTATCACATAAGTGACTACACATGATTTTCTTAATATCGAGTCTTGCATTCATTCAATTTCATGATCCGATACGAGAAGACACCTCAAGGTTCCCAATGAACAAAAAACAAATACACCTCGTAAATAATATCATGACAGCTTGATCATAAATTTTCTTGCATTATATTTGATTTAATCTTGATTCCATTTAATGTGTCAAAGATCACATTGATTTCATAACCACAATACAAATCACAAAAGCCTTAATCAGTAGATGAAGAATGCGCAAAACGAGCATGATATTGAGTAAGTTAAGTATTAAAGAGTATGTCATGACTTTATAAACTAGATAAGTCATGAGGTAACTTGGCAAAAAACCACTAGATCAAGTCATTTTGAAGAAAAAAGATATTTTTGAAAAAATAGGCCAAAATTCATGACGTTTTTTATGATGGAGGGAGCAAAAGCATAAAATAATCATCCCCATGCCACCATCCAATAAGTAGGCAATCAAAATACATTTTCAATAAAGCTCACTTAGCTCTTGACAAGTAGCCAAAAGAATGAGTCAACTGCATGCTCCCCCTCATGCCTATAAATACACCCCCTCTCCTTCACAAAGAAAGTAAGAAGAAAGACCTCCTGATGATGGAAATTTTTCTCTACTTCTCTTATCCATTGAAGCTTTGAGCTTGAAAGAGGAAAATACCCCCCTTCTATCTCTCTCTTCTCTCTCATCCTTCTTCTTCTCCTCTCTTCCTTCTCTTCTCCTCTTCTTCTCTCTCTTCTCTCTCACCCTTCTTCTTCTCTTTCTCTTCCTTCTCCTTCTCCTTCTTTTCTTTCTCTTCTCTCTCACCCTTCTTCTTCTCCTTCTTCTTCTTCCTCTTATTCTCCTTCTCTCCCCTTATTTCTCTTCTCTTCCCCTTAATTCTCTTCTTTCTCCTCCTTCATGTGGATCACCGGGGGGGGGGGAACCATTGCCTTCACTCGGATCACGGGGGGGGGGGGGGGGGGGGGGGGGGGGGGGACCACTGTTATCGCCAGTAGGGGGTTCTTTATGGTTTGACAATAAAAGGGGAGGGGAAGCTCTCTACTACATCCGTTGGAGGGGGGGACCTGTTCTACCGTAAACGCAGAGGAGGGAGGGGTGCGACTGCACACCAGCACGGAGGGGGGAGAGATTCGTCTTGCAACGATAGGAGGGAAGGACACTGTTATGCCAGTCAAAGGAGGCTGGGGGCTCTTCAAAGGAGGAGGGGAGGGACAGGATTATAGGTGGAGGGGGGAGGTGGCACGGCGGTGCCACCCACCACCTGGGGGGCTGCATGCCCCCTCCATCTCCCACATAACACACACACACACACACTCTCTCTCTCTCCTTGCCATGCACCCGGTAGGGGGAGAGGGAGAGAATTTTTTTTTTGTCAAAATTTTAAAAAAAAGGGGGGCAAAGGGTTCCTATGTAGAAGGTACGGGGACATTACATCTTGATTCCTCTAAGGGGGAGTGAATGTAATATTTCTGCCTGAAATATTAATCGACCCTAAAACCCGCACATCTCACGCAAAATCAGTGCAAAGTAATCTCCCGCTACGGATGTTGGGGGTAAAGGTGTCTATGCCTAGCTGCCCATGTATTAGTTACACTAACAACACCCCACACCTATACACTATAGGTTGTAGATGTCCATCACTATCACTTCATTCTTTATTCTTTTAGTGACATTTGAATAATGGAAGGTCGGTCACACATTGTGACTATTGGAGTTCCCACATCTACTCTCTCTCTCTCTCTCTCTCTCTCTCTCTCTCTCTCTCTCTCTCTCTCTCTCTCTCTCTCTCTCTCTCTCTCTCTCCAATATAGCTCTTGCTTTCACTCATGTGCTCTTACTCAAGACTCACTCCCTTCAACTATTATTAAAGCCATCTTCATCGAGAGCTTGGTCCCAAACTGGCATTGCTTTAGCTTCCATTCAAATACATATAGTAAGTTTTCTCCATTGATAGCCATAGCTCCAACCTTTGAGGTTCGCATTGATCTTCCATTGCTCGAGACTCTTCAGGAACTATTGAGGCTTCAAGTATGGGTTCTTTGGCACCCATTCGAGCTTGTGTTGTAGCTCATTTTTCATAGCATTGAGGGTAGCAAGTAGAAACGTTTTTTAGCTGTTGACATGTGAGCTTCCAGCACTTGTGCCTCTTCAACCACACCTCCATTAGATTTCAACTTGAAGTAACTTATCCCAAGCCTTCTTAAGAAGTCGTTTCTCATTATCAAAGTGGGAATTTGGCTCAATTGGTTTAGTAAACCCTCAACCTAAGTTGTCCTTCTTTGTAGTTGATGCTATCTTGATGTCCCTGATTACCATCTATAGCTCCTACGCATCATTTGTTGCTTGTGAATGCTTCTAACACTTGGTTGGTACTCTTGGGCATTGGGTCATGTGCTTTCGGTATTGCATGCATTGACTTTAGCTCCTGAGCTTCATGTCACTAGTGTATATAGTAGCCATTTGTTGTAATCTATTTGGGGCATTTGGCTCAATTGGTTTAGTAGCCTGTCAGCCTAAGTCTGCATTGTTTGCACTTGATGCTATCTTGATGTCTCGGATTACCATTTGTAGCTCCTACTCATCATTTTCTGCTTGTAAATGCTTCTAATACTTTGTTAGTACTCTTGGGCATTGGATCACATGCTTTCGGTATTGTATGCATTGACTCTGAGCTCAAAATCTTCTTATCACTGGTGTATATAGCAGTCATTTGTTGTAATCTATCTAGGGGAGCATAAATCAATGTTTTGGACCTTTTATTGATGCCTACTAATGCTCATTTGATGTTGGCATACTAGTACATGCTTGATTATTGATTGGAGATACTTTGTGGACCATATTGAGCTCATTTGGATCAGTTTTTATAGAGGTTTCTTTATTGTTGGAATAATAGGGAAACACAATATTCTATCATGGATCTTGTATGCTTATTGCCATTGGATGCTTCTTGAGCACTTTGGATGCTATACTAATATATACCATTGATATTACATGCTTGGTTGTGCTTATAACATGCTATTGAGCTAAGATTGAAGCTTGGTTTTATTGACATTGGTTTTCATTCACTATTATGGATGCTACCTATATGCCACAATAAGAGCTTTGTAGACTACTTGGGTCCCATGCTTTTGGATGTCTATCATATGGATCTTTGATGTCTAGATGCCACACACATGATGTTTTGATCTTTTTATGCTTGTTTGGCATTCAACCTTTGTTCTAGTGGGAGCCACTATTTGATTCTTGGATGTTACACAGAGCACTTAATATTTGCAATTGAGCTTGAGTGTATTGCAATGAGATAGTGGGACTCATTGCGGCATGTACATGCTCTCTTAATATGTATTGGATGTACTTATCCTATTGTGGGCTGATTTGATCTCTTGACTTGGACCTGGTACTTAGGTTTGTAAGTGTGTTTTTAGTGGTATTTATATGCTTTTGGGTTATGTATTGAGCTTTTCTCCTTGGGTTATGCATCTGGTAGTTCTCTTCATTCACCCTTGAAACCTATTGTTCCTAGCTTTTTCACCTTGATTACTCATAGTGGGTTGTTGAACTATTGTTGCAGTTTATTATAACAACAAGTGGGTTATGCATCTGGTAGTTCTCTTCATGCATGATGTCTATGCCTATTGCATGTATGGTTACTGACATACTATAGTTGTTACAGTCTTTAGTGCCAATTGTTCTTAGCTATTTCATCTTGATTACTCACATTGGGTTGTTGACTATTACTGTAGTTATAATAGCCACTCATTTCTAATCTATGCATTCTTTATGAGGGTAGTTACTTGTACTTGATAGTTTTGATTGCAGTTTGTGGACTGCTCGTTATTGTGGCAGTCTTTCTTGTTTATAGCTTGATTTGGTAATGGTTTTGGGGCTGATTTGTAGGAAATTATAGTAGCATGTTTTGCCCTTTTGTGCACTTGCTTGCTCTCATTATGGTTGTGCTTCTCATGTCAGTGCTATATTCAATATTGAAAAATTGAATAGGATCTACTACAACTATTGAAAGACATATATATGCAAATAGGATTGATAATCATAGCAATTATTAGTCGGAACCCAGGCTTTCTTAGTCTTAGTGCTTATGGTGATTTTTTGTGTATTAAAACTAATTCTTTTCCTACTTGTCTCCTCAATGTGGTTCATTAGGATATCAAATATTATTCTATCTGAACAACATTGAACCCTCAAACCCCAACAAAATCGCCGTTTTCACATTAAATCTCGCCTCTCGGGTTTTGCAATTTTAAGATTTTTTATGTAAATGATTGAAAGTGACTAAGTTTTTTATGCTTTTAGATATTGGCAAACATGACTCAATCATTTTAAACCATTTTTCACAATAGACACAAGTAATACGTCATAATATGTAATAAATAAGTACTTGCGCTAAATCCTACTCCACGTGATGCATCATATTTCAAAAAACGGATCCATTAATGCCATCACAGAGCCGTTGATGCTCACCTACATGATTCCTTACTCCATTCCTTGTATCTTGTCATGAACTGCAACCATTTCCTCTCATTCTCTCAATCCATACGACAACGATCATGGTGTGGTGAGAGAGAGATATTACAAAGAAGGAGTAGATTTTGATATTTTTCATTCAATGCATCATTTCTCTTGATTGTTACGGCAAAATAGAGTGAAAATCTGTAGGAAACCATGGCCAAGCCCGATCCTCATGATTCAATCAATTAGAAAAATTTCAAATCATCTCATAAAATGATGTGCCCGAAATTTGCACACCTTCTCTCCCAAATCATGAGTTTTTAGTCGTATTAAGCTTCTTAAGCTTAATTACTCAAAAAAACTGGTTCTTGTCCTTTGTGTTCACACTGTTGGTAAGTGGTTTGCTCAAAATTGGACACTCAACGAACTCAAAATCACAAATCAATTGGACGGTGACTGGCTTCATGGCATCGAAAACTACTACCTTGGCCTTTGTCACTTGTTTTCTGACTTCTAGATTAGCTAGTTGCTTTATAATGCCAAACCTTATGACCATTAAATAGGGGGTAAAACAGACTCCGATTGCGATCAATGGATACTTGTGTTGAATTCTCGGCATCGAATTCCACTTAGGAAAACCCTAGCTGCTTGATTCGTGAGATCGACACATTTTTTGCCCAACTGTCACTTTTACAACTCCTAGACCATGTTTGCACTTTAAATTCTCTCTTAAAATCATTTAGGTTTGAATGGGTTAAAAGTTCATTATTTTTCTCATTTTTACATCTTCCTTTCATTACTTTCTCCATTTTCACATCCCCAACCTTTGTCTCGCCCTCCTCGAGCTTGCATGGTATGCACCAAGCAAGCTACTTACTATTTCATCCAAGACTGGATGCCATGACTACCTGGAGCACAAGGTAGATCCTCCTCTAGTGCAACATCAAGTGTTTCCCTTGACCAAAAAAACCACTATAGAAGAAGGGGTGATGGAGACCAAGGACTATTGCCCTTCGAGAGCTAAGGAGAATCTAGTGTGGGTATAAGCTTCTCATTCCAGAAAGATCCTTCTAGAAGTTGGTTTGAGAAATATTCCACGACATGCGACTAAAAGGGCTGGGGAAGGTTTCGTGCATGAGTGGATAATGGCCAATTGCCATGCAAGTGGTCCAGTGCAACCATGGAGGCCTTGCAAATAGTTGTAGAAGGGCTTCTCATCAACTTTTTCAATGATACACAACTAGTGGCCATCTATGCAAAGTGCATTACAATTATAAATAAAGATATGAAATTTATTGTTCGGCTTTGACATGGTAAGGGGACTCCTCTGTAGGTTTTACCATGAGTGCTACAACACATCATATCTTGGAAAGCTAAAATATTTTGTATACTATGTTTTATATATATATATATATATATATAATTTCATAGGACATGTACTCAATTCAATTAGTTTAAGTAAAATTGTTTTATTTTGTTTCTTGAAGCACATTATGCTTAATTTTTATTTGATGTACGCATGTGTCAAAAGTAGTAATAGACATGGATATAAGTTACGTTATCCCTTATGCACGATTACAAGTATAGGTACTATGTGTTTACATAATTAAATCGGATTATATTAATATATGCAAATGCATCATTAATATGCCACACATTATCATCACACTTACACAAATTACACATTTTTCAATGAGTACTTATTTATAGGGACAAAGCAAAATGTCTTTGTATTCATCAAGAAAAATGCATGCAATGGTTGATAATGATGATAAATACAAAGAGTTGATATCCAACAAGAACTCTCATTCGTTCCTTGGCTTTTTCATCGGTGGAGAGGAGACGCCATCTTTCAATGAAAATATAAGCTTCTTCTTTGCTTCGAACATGATACGCTTCCCCTTCAGCTCTTCCTCTAAGAGAAGCAGATCTAATACTTTTGCGAGCTCACCTAATGTAGTGAGCACATACATTGCTCCACCATGCACTTGATCAAATAGGTAGAGAAGCTTTGATTGCTTCACTAGTACTACCTTCTCCAATCTAGATGTTAAAGGTATTGCTCGAAAAGGTCCAAACTTGGTTTGAGCTTGAATCTGGTCAAGGTTGGAAAAGGTCCAAACTTGTTTAGTAGGGCTTGAATTTTCTTGATTGTTTCCTCTTGGTGAATACTTCTTGTGGAACGCCATCAAGTTGGCAACAAGGTTGCTAATGTACTCTATTAGAGCTGAATCCTTCTATTGATTTGAATGCCAAGATCCTCCTTGCCTCGATGCAATATATACAATATATCCTAAATGACATGGTCAAATCAAACAACATAATAAGAAACTGACCTAGAGTCATTGGAATGCAACAAAACTTGACCCTAAGATGCATTAGGTCCACAGAGTCCAGTAGTGAAATCTTCACAAAAAATGAGACATATAGCTACCTTATCAAAGTTTGGCATATGGGACCACTTTCTTGCCACTCCTTTATGAAGAAATGGATGCTCAGGCTACACACACCATTTTTAGCCAATATATCACCCATGGACTCCAAGGGACCCAATGCACCCTATGGTTAAATTTTTTCATAAAAATTATATGATAATTAGAAATATCAAATTTTTTAGATCATCTTATACCTTTGTTTCCTTGTGTCTCAACGTGACATTTTTTTGGGCAAACGGATCCACAAACTCCTTGGTAGAAAATTGGGGCCTTGGTCTAAACAAATCGTGCTATAGTGCTTTAAACTCATCATTTGACATAAGGTAATATTCTTTGGACAAGGTAATTTTCTCTTGTGCTGCTATGATGGCATTCATTGTATCTAGGCTTGTGCCATCATATCTTCCAGCCTCTGCCATTGTCAACAGATGCGCATCCATGTAATCATAATTGATGAGGTCTTCCATTGAATCTATGACTAGAAGTGAGAACAACTCTTCTTCCTTCATTTCCAATTATTATGGCACATCTGATAGAAGCAAGTATTGCATGCCATCTACTTTGATGGGCATCAAAGAGGCGAGATTGGGTTTATCAAGTTGTGGCTCTTATGAAGAGGATGGAACCATGAGAGCCAACCCTTTCTCTATCACCACCTGACATTCCTGTTGAGTTGTATCTCATCACTCTAATCCTTTATGGGTGTATCCAATGCAAGGAGGTAAATCTCCAATCATGCTTCGTGAGCTTCAAAGGTACTATATCAGTGCATTGTCCATGCGAATAGTACATACTTTGTGACCAAGAGCCAACTACCACCACTAACAAAACTCTCTTTCACATGCTAGTTGAATGTAAAGAGCACATGCGTGCACATGCACATGCACACGCACACAAGTGTGTGCACGCACGCACGCGCACGCACGCGCGCACACACACACAAATGAGTCCTCATCTAACAAATATCACATTACGCCAGATATAGAAATCATAAGCAATGAAACATGCCATCCTGATGCTCTCATGTTGTTTCTCAATAATGACCATGAGAGAATGCTTGTTTTTCTCTCAAGCATTATAACCTAGTTAATAGGTGTAAAGAAGTATGTGTTAAACCCTAAATAGTAAGCATCTTAGGTCCAACGAGCAATTACCAATATGCCATACAAATCAACATGGTGTTAAAATATTTTTATACTTTTGTAAATGGACACAAACATTGATATCAAAACACACATAGGTATGTAAATTGACACATAGTACAATGAAAAAATTAGTATAAGAATACTCAAAGAATTTTGACCAAAAAAAGCACTGTAATGAAAATAAGTTTGATTTGACTATACATTGCATGAAAACATAAGTATTAAAGAGTAGTTGATACAAGGATGGTAGCCACATGGCATGCAAATCCGAACAGATACATTGGATTGACACTTGAGATATACTATGACTCAACACATTGTGTATTGTATGGCTAATATGATAAAAGAGTTTCCTCGATCATAGCCAATTGTCATGGAGATCTAAATGGACATGTAGAACGAATAAATCAAGAAATAAGTGCAGCTGAACTTTTAGCAGATCCATATCATCCTAGCACAAATGAATCACTCACCATAACAAAATAGTAGATCGAAAGTTTTATGCTTCACCTAAACCTTGCACAATACTTGCATATCGCAAACACAACACTTCAATAACAAAAAAAAACCTACTTATTCATGAGTTTTTACATACAACAGAAAGAGTTTAACTATAAGGTAGAATATCTATAGTTTGTTGATTATAGAAACAACAATAGATTTGAAACTTATGATCATCAAACCTATTGAAATCGTAGATATGAGAAAATTATGACTAAATGGTTTAATTGATGAGTCTATTTTAGTAAAAAATATCTAGATACTTGCACGAATAAAACTAATAAAAATTTGGATGAATTTATCAATAAGCTAATCTATTGAAGATAAGATTGTATTGTTGTTAGTGTGAATCTTTGCCCTACCTTGTGTCAATTGCTGCAACAACAATCTATTTGAAAGTTAGACCTAGCATCAAAACAGCATTGCAAGCGTGGAGTGTTGCCATGGGGCAACATGATCCACACTATCTCAATAGTCTATTTCTTTGCATCTCTCACACTACAACTTCATTCTTATTGTTCCTAAAGCTTGGAAATGTTCCATAATGCTTTCCATTGGACATTGAAACTTGTGAATAATGAAAGCCTTTAGAAAAAAATTGTGGTGTTCATGCCATCAAATGATGGATAAGGCTTGGTTTATTGTTGCTGGTTAACTCATGATTTATATCTCATAAGTGAGCTTCAAATTTCTTACAAGAAGCTTACTACTTCTCTTCCATGCATTAAGCTTCAAACTTGGAGATGATACTTCTTCAAAAGGATTTAGAGTTTAGGGAAACAATAGTTATTGGTGGAACTACAGAAATTTTAGCATTTATCCCTTTCTAATCAAGCAATTCTTGCCATTGGAGCTTCTACGGACTACCTTGAAGGCACCACTCTCCATCTTGAAGCTTGGCAAACCCTAGCTATGGAGTATATGGATAGCATTCAATATTTAACATTTACTTAGAAATTTCAAGGTACTTTTGGCTCATTTTACTTATAGAAATCCACATAAAGCTCAATCCATCAAGATTGAACCAACATTGAAGCATTCTCTCACACTTGGAAGCATCTTTTCTCTATCTTTGACCATGGACAGGGCCAAGCTTAAGATCGCTCACATTATTTGTGGATTTGATGGGGATTTTAACATTTTAATGCTCCAAAGAGTATAATTAAGGCATGAAAGCACTTAGTTCATGAACATTGGTCCATTATCAATAATTGAAACCTAGTTCTATTATGGTTAAAAATGGACATCATATGGTACTCAAGAGCACTTAAAAATGTAGGGATTTCATCAAAATAGTGATTAATCTTGACAAAGGGAGAAAATTTACAACAAGGATTAAAGATTTTTACCCTTTTGAAGGATGAGAACTAATCAATTGGTTCTCCATCAACACTATTCATTGCTTTCCAAGAGGTGCATCTGATTCTATTCTCTTCAATCTCTCTTTCTACCCATTTGATTGGCCTACTCCACTTCATGAAGTGAGGGATTAAGAGGCATCCATTTATATTGGAATATAATATATGGCCTATCCTATGACCAAATTTGATTATGCTTTCATCTAGCTATTTTGCCTATAAAATTTTATGCTCCATTGATGCTAAAATTGAATCATGGCTATCATTTTGTGCCTACCACTGATCTTACTATGTTTGGGTGATTTGTTAATCACTAAGATTGGAAAATATCCATGACAATAAGTTGGAAATATGTTATAAACTAGCAAGTCACTACTAAAAAGTAATTCCCTACTCCTTTTCCATCTTACTTTAACCTCTTGTACTATCAATTCTTCTATCTCATTGAAAAGCATGAAGAGCCATTTTACTTGCCATGTCTATGATTCTTGTGAGGAAAAGAGGAAGTTAAGTGAGATGTGAGAAAAAGAGGTGTGACCCTCTTTCATATCAATGATCATGAAGGGGTGCACAACCAGGCTTGAGGAGATAATTTGCACACCCTTCAAGTCTTGGAGCCCATGTAGAGAGCCCATTATACCCCTTCCCTCACATAGGTACATCAATATGGAGTATTTTAGATGCAATAAATTATTGAAGATTCAACCACATCTCAATCTCCATAGGGTATTACAAGTGTTATAGCCATTTGAGTAGGCTATGTAGGGGTTATTGACCAAAACAGTGTAAACAGGGCATTGCTAGGACATTGCATGGTTATTACAGGTATTTGCAAGTACATATTTCATCCCTGAGGGTGAAGTATAGGTGTTGTAGGCTATCTATAGGTCTTATTCAATATCCTATAGGGTTTTGGTGGTGAAATAGCACTTACACGAAGGTATACAGGCTAAAACAAGGTTTTAAATAGTTTTGGATAGCACAAATAAATTGATTTTAGAATAGGTGATTGTTGTTCTATTAAGAAGAAGAAATTATAACTGGCTAGAGGACTTTACATGGAGGTATAAAGCTAGAAATCACCTCAAATGAATACACATATCAAAAGATATTGTCAGTTCTCTGCATGTTGGACCTTCAAGTCATTGTGGGCCAAATGAACATGGATCTTCTTAATCATTCTACAATAGCTTGATTTGAAAATGTATCATAAATTCTCAAATTTCATGCTAAATTGTTATCTGTAACAAAAGAAGTAGTACCCCTAGATTGAAATCAAAGCAAGAATGAGGAATGTCCTCAAGCAACTCTTGTGTCTACTTCTAATTTCTTACCAACCAATGATTATCCATAACTAAACTCAATATATTAAACTCCAAAAATTTCCTCCTAAATTAAAAGACATGTGCATCAACGCAATCAAAGTACATGCATTATAAATTCATACACATTTTCAATGCTTCTATAAAATAGCATGAAAATATAGGTTGAAAATGTCATTTATATCAAAAAGGTCAATTTGCATACTTTACTCTAGGTGGATTTATATATTTTCCCTCATATATTTGCACTACAAGATATAAGCCTCATATCGAAGTTTAAAGCAATGCAAATTTTCATTAAAAATTTGCCCCCATCGTCGCTAAAAGTGTCAGTATAAACGTCTCTACAAAATCGTCACAGAAATTGTAGTGACTGTTTGCGATGTAGACAACGATGGCAATAGCGATGTGCTAGAGAAATTAGAGATGCTAATAGCAACGGTTATAGATGAATATTTTTTTGTGGATATAGCACAATGTGCTGTATAATATTCTACAAAGCAATTACATGTTGGGTACACAATGGTTGTTAAGTTGGTCGGGTGCCAAAACTACTTAAAACCACAAGACTGATAACTCATAGAATAAGTAAAAGACTAGTGACGACAACTCATGACATTACATGGAACCATGGAGAGAGAGGAGAGCCAAAACAAACATGAAAATCTATTTGTAATTATCACAAGATGTGATTTTATACAAAGGATGATAAGTACATCTAAGGAATTATACATGAAAGATACCTGCACAAATCACATGACCAAAAAAAGTGGGTACACGCTCCATGAATCGAAGCACGTGCTATAGATCCTCACCATTAGAAAGCTCATCCCGATCCAAAAGAGCATCAAACGGACTCTGCAAAATGAACAACTAGACATTAGTCCATCATACATAATGTATTAAAAGAAAGTGGCTACAGATAAGAAAGATCATTGACTTACTAGGCCGCCATGCACGTAAGATCTATCGATGAGTGCAGTGAGACCGTGTCTCTCTATATATCAAATTTCCAAACCTGTGGGATCACAGTTTGTAATGGAGTACTACAAAGAAAACTAAATACAATTGTTAGAAATATGATTGTTAATACAAGTGATTTGGCAAATAAGAAAGTGAAAAGAACCAAAAGAAAACATACAAAGTCCTCCAAATGAGTCATTGGATGCCACTCCCTAGATAATGCACGACCCCTGCCTTCAAATCTTGCCCTTGCTGCCTCCCACTGTTGTTGCCATCGTCCTAGAGAATTTGTAGCCTTCTCCTTGAGTCTCCTCCAATCCTTTGCATCTAGCCACTTGGGCTTTGAGGCGTCACTCTTGAGTGCCTTGCGTGCATCCGATCATCTATATGACATGTATGCATGCATACACTCCATCATCCACCTAGTGGAAAACCTCTCTACCACGGTAGGTACTAGAAACTCCTCATGCAAAGATGCCACCATATAGTCCTTGCTCCCCTTCAGTATATTCTTTCAATGGTCCAAAACATTGTGTCTAAATACTCATGGGAGCTTTTGCTCAACCACCAAGACCCACGGACTGCTTATTGTTTCAAGCGTTCCAAGCCGAGCACTAATGGATACCTCTCACATAGCCGACGTGCCATCCATATCTAAGGGTGTAGTGAGCTCACCTCCATGCTAATCGAGTTACCTCCTCTCTCGCGCACTCCGGTAGCTCCACGATCCAAGTGCAAGCTTCAAGCAAGCTCCATCCTCAAGCTCCACGCTCCAAGCTCCATCGCCGCGAGTAAGACAAGAGAAGAGAAGAGAAGAGAAGAAGAGAGGAGAAGATGGAGAGCTTCTCCTCCTCGGTCCCTCACCCTCACACACTCACTCCCTCACACTCTCACACTCCCTCTCTTAAGCACAAGCTCAAGCAAGCAAGAACAAGAAGAAGAAGAAGAAAAAGAGGAGACCTACTTTTGGCCACACACAAGAATGAGCTTCTCATTCACTTTTCAACTTTATATACAAAACCCTAAATCCATTTTGGGCGGTCATCCCCTTATCCCCTTTTTTACATGGCCAGCCGTGGCCTAGGCCCTTTTTTCCATTATCATTCTATCTTCCTAGCTTCCTTTCCACCGCTCGTCTACATTTACAAATTGCACAGTTGAGAGTCCGACGCTCCTTAAATTAAATCATGATGCGCTTGCGCTCTTTAACCAAAGTATTGATTTGAGATTTTCCTTGTGCGCATTTTTTCCTTATTTAGGACTTTTTTGTGCTTCTCGTGTTTCCATATTTTTCTTGGCGCACCTTCATCTTCCGTTTCACTTTTGCCTTGGCCTTGTCTTCTACTTCAGCTTTTCCAGATTTTTCGTCTTTCTTCATTTGAGGCTTAACATTACCCCCCTCCTAGACGAGTGCCAGTCCCATGGCACTCACCGTCATAGGTAGTAGGCTTTAGCATGCACCAAAGACGTGGGTGGCAAGGACGCCTGTGGTTTCCATGGAGGAGTGTTGGTGGTGGTGGGGAAAAAGGTCCTTGGGGGCACGTTGGTGGCCAAGGTGGCATGTGGAAGGGTTGCTGGAGTTGGTGGTAGGGCTGTTCTTTGTTGGGGATTGCATTGATGGCCAGCATAAGTGTTGGTTTGTTGGGGATTTTGAACATGACGATTCTTTGAGAGCTTGTAGGATGGTAAGGGATAAGCATTCAGAGGTTGGTGTCGATAAAGAGAGAACGAAATTTCATTGGAGTCTTCAATACCTGCAATTTGAAAACCTCTCATAAGTGGTGTCTCCCTAGGGGTAGTGCTAGTTTCCTCTATTGTGCACAAGACATAGTTCAATTAGTTTGGGAGACAGGTCAAACTCTAAGCGAGCTGAGAGTATTGTCCTGCACTTGAGGACATATTATGGGAGTGCTGGTGCATACGTAGATATTACGTAGTTAGGAGACTGCAGGCTGGTTTCTCATAACAATGTGTGGATGAAGCAAAGTTGTCCATATTGAGAAGAAGTACATGTGAAGGTGTATGCAACATCTATGCATTATGACTGCATGACATAACATAATTGAACACATGGACACTGTACTATCGATAGTTGGTAGCTATTGGACCTGCGTGATGAGGACAGTGTACTTTTCATGACCAAGAATAGATGTGATAATAATTCCATCGCGTATTTGCTCTCCTCCTTGGGATCAAAGAGCAATTCTATGCAAAATTTACTTAATACTTGTATGTACAATTCCTAATGTTTTTCTTTTTATGATTATGCTATTTATAACCCCTAATTGATTGCTCTATCAATGAATAAGCCATATGCAACTAAGTGCAATTAACTTTCCTTAATACATGCACTTTGCAAACTCCATCTTTAAAATATGTGAGAAGAGGCCTATCCCTTTCCATGACCTATTCTCGTATATCATAGTATGGAGCCTAATGTATCTCATGCGAGAATCAAAGCAACCATCTATCAATTTCGAAATACATTACTTACGACCAAAACTGCAGTTGGATTGACAGTGATGCCTTCACCCGAAGCTTCGTTGCTAGTTGTAGGATTGCCATCCGCATGCGACATTCTTCGCTTGGAGACCACTGTCCACAAGTAGACTCAAGAGATTAAGAAGGCGGAATAGATTTGGGATGGGAGAGCATAAGAAAAGATAGTTAAGTCAAGGATCGAGATAGAGAGAATAGTGCAGCCTCTCAAGGTAACTCTTCTCTCTCTCTCTCTCTCTCTCTCTCTCTCTCTCTCTCTCTCTCTCTCTCTCTCTCTCTCTCTCAATCTCTTGAAGGGATATCCTCTCTCTCTACCTCTCTCTTGCAGCCTCTCGATGTCTCCTTATAATCCATTGTGCCTCCCCATGCCTCATATTTATAATGAATTAGAGAGGAGGGGATGAGACTGAGAACAAGAGTGGAGGGGCTCTTGGAAGAATCAGTGATCTGATGGCTCAGATCATAAATCTGATGGTTCCATTGGCTCCAAAAGGGGGGTAAAATTCCAAGACACTTGCTTAGAAAGCTTTCAGATCACTCTTTCTTTCTCTCCCTTTTTAGAGTGATGTGTACTACCTATAGACTACGATCGCGGCAAGCGTGATTTTTCCAGTCACTCTCTTTATATTTTTTCTTTTTATAAAATCTCCAAAACTAACTAATACATCACTTGTCTTTTTTTTAAATGACATCCAATTCTATCTTTTTAGGATAGTATCTAAAATATACTAGTTTTTCTTTTGCCCAAAAATCTAATATCGTTGGACCATTCATATTATACACATTATCATTAATGATTTATATGGCTCATAACTCTCGTTCACGTTGTAATTTTTGTGAAGGGTGACTATGGTCCTTGTTAATCCGAGAAAAATATCGCATTTATGACTCTTGATTTTTAATAAATATTTTTAATTAAATAAAAATGATTAGTTATTAATGTTAGTTAGTATTTACCTTAGTTAGTCTTTAGTTAGTAATCTTCCTAACGTATTAATTGGCTAACTAACTTTTGAACTAACCAACTAACTTTTATTGCATGGAAATATTACATCCTCCTCCCCTTAGAGAAATCGAGATGTCCTCATCTCGAGAGAAATCGGGAGTATGATTTTGAAATCTGTGGGTTATGGACCCACCACGCTTTTGTTGTGCAATGCTTATCACTCATAGGCATGTGATCTTTTGAAACATCAACCTATTGTATTTGATATATCCGAGTCTTGATTACAAGAGATAATTTATTGTAGTTACATCTCATGAATATTGTCTAGGTTTTTCCTAAGTATCTGATATATTCTAGATCATTGCAGCTTGTACAAATTCATTCTTTGTAAGTTCAAGTTCTCTTCAAGTCTTGTTGGGACAATGGACATGGGTATGTCCAATGTTGTGGCCCTCGGAGTATCGGTGTTTAGGGTGCTTTGGGCATTCCCTTTTGAAATGACCCAACTCCTTGCAATGGAAACAACATGAAGCTTTATTACTCGGAGTCACAATATTTCTGGTCGTTCTTGGCAAGATTTTCTTCTTTAGGCCAAATTGTCCTAGGATCCTTTCAGCAGACTGAAGTGGTTCTTTAACTTTGTTTCCGAATTGTTCTCTTTTTAGACTAGACTAAGGTCCATGGTCAATCGGCTTTGCTTGTAGTATTAAAGAGTACTCCCAAACTTCGTCATTCTGGCAAGACCCAATTTATATTAGTCGAGAAGAACACTTAAGAAAAATTCATTGCAAGTTATAGTTGCCATTCCTCGCTAGAATATCTCTAATCACTTACAAGTTCTAGGCTCAAATAGATGCAACTCATATTACTCAAGTTATTTTTATTTAGGGTACGTCTATGAACCAAATATTAATCAATCATGCATCATCATGAAGTTTTGCTCTGATACCAACTATAACATGCCCGCTTATCTGCTATCCAAGCAGGTTTTAGCGGTCCATCGAGAAAAGAATCTAAGTGTCACTGCCCGGCTCTCCCAAGGAATTTTTTGGGGTTTGTTGCATAGGGTTTCCCAAGTCCGCCTTGTTGCAATAGAACCTTCATGGTCAAACCCACTAGGATCGACCTGAAATATGGGTCCCTAGGGCCAAGGTCTCCTAACATCATTCTAGTGTCGGGTTTTGGACATCCTACTTTATGCAGAGATACCCAATCCAAAGCTGACCCATGTGGCACTTGGTTCAAAGAGAATGGGAAACGAGAGGGATGAACCGCTAAACCTCTCTGCATGTAGGGCATTCTGGCCCCCTAAAATGGCATGAATCAGGTTCTAACTTAACAATACCTAAAGTCGAATGGTGATAAATGTTTGTAAGGAGCCTCCCAGTTCTCTAGGACTACCCAGCCGTAGGACGGACCCATCGGGGATTCTGTCCACCTGCTTCTCTGGATAGCTTTAGTTTTCTAATTAGGTCCTAGCACATTTATGTGCGACATTTAAAGTCAGCTTCACTAATTAATCCTTTTAGGGCACAAGGTTCGTTCGCGTAATTTATAGCACAAACACAAAAATAAAACAAGCAGTCCTTTTGACAAACAAGTTCCCTAACTTATCTTGAAGTTAATCTTTGTCTCGTGCCCATACATGAGAATTATGTATCCCTTCTGTCCAGCAGAAGTACTGGTCCAAATCACATGGCACCAAAAATTCCATTGAGTATCTAGAATAGGATCTTCCAACGCCCTAGACGTTGGGCTCACGGCAGTCTACAACTCCGTTTCGGACTCGACAAGGGGTATCTAGAGCTCCATTGGCCCCAAGCGACCTAGAAGTGGGACACACTTTCTGTGGTTGGCCTTTTCACCACTTGACCTTTGACCCATGAATCGAGGAGTGTCCTCTCGAGATAATCCGCGGTGTGATCTTGGAGATGATCCACCCGTGCAAAATATCATTCCTTAATTAATCCAATTAACAATCAAGCATAATCAAGGCAATCAACCCTAATATCATTTTTCAGGAAAACATTCATTTATTCCCCACGGTTACTTGTCATTATCGACCCTTACCATGCTTTTACCATAAAAAACAAGTACTTGGAATATTTATCCAAATCACAATGCAACAATCAATTGATTGTATAAAAAAACATTTAGGGTAATAATCAATCAACCAACAAAACTTATTGTATTTTTTCGAACAATACAAGAATAGACACAATAGTAATTCCATCTCGTATTCACTCTCCCCCTTGCGATCAAAGAGCGATTAATACTTGTATGCACAATTCCCAATGTTATTCTATTTACGATTATACTATTCATAACCCTTGACTGATTGATCTATCAATGAATAAGCCATACGCAACTAAGTGCAATTAACTTTTCTTAGTACATGCACTTTGCAAACTCCATCTTTCAAATATGTGAGAAGAGGCCTATCCTTTTCCATGACCTATCCTTGTACATCATAGTATGGAGCCTAATGTATCTCATGTGAGAATCAAAGCAAGCATCTATCGTCTTACAAATACATTACTTATGATCGGAACCGCAATTGAATTGACAGTGATGCCTTCGCTTGAAGCTTTGTTTCTAGTTGTACGATTTCCATCCGCATGCAACTTTCTTCGCTTGGAGGCCACCGTCCGCAAGTATACTCAAGAGATTAAAAAGGCGGAATAGATTCGAGATGGGAGAGCATAAGAGAAGATGGCTAAGTCGAGGATCGAGATAGAGAGAATTGTGCAGCCTCTCAAGGTAACTCTTCTCTCTCTCTCTATCTCTCTCTCGCTCTCTCTCCCTCTCCCTCTCCCTCTCCCTCTCCCTCTCCCTCTCCCTCTCCCTCTCCCTCTCCCTCTCCCTCTCAAGCTCTCTCTCACAATCTCTTGGAGGGATATCCTCGCTCTCTACCTCTCTCTTGTAGCCTCTCGGGGTCTCCTTATGCTCCCTTGTGCCTCCCCATGCATCATATTTATAATGAATTAGAGAGGAGGGGATGAGACTGAGAACAAGAGTGGAGAGGCTCTTGGAAAAATCAGTTATCTGATGCTCAGATCATAAATCTAATGGTTCCATTGGCTCCAAGAGGGAGGTAAAACTCCAAGACACTTACTTAGAAAGCATTCAGATCACTCCTTCTTACTCTCCCATTTCGAAGAGCTGTCTATTGTATGTAGACTATGATTGCGGCGCATACAATTTTGCCAGACACTCTCTTTATCTTTTTTCTTTTTATAAAATCTCCAAAACTAACTAACACATCACTTGTCTTTTCTTTTGAATGACATCCAATTATATCTTATTAGAATAATATCTAAAATATACTAGTTTTTTCTTTTGCCCAAAAATCTAATATCTTTCGACCATCCATATTATACATATTATCATTAATGATTAATATGTTCACATTGTAACTTCCGTGAACGACCGTGACTATGGTCCTTGGTAATCCGAGGAAAATATCGCATTTATGACTCTCGATTTTTTAAATAAAATATTTTTAACTAAATAAAAATTATTAGTTATTAATGTTAGTTAGTTTTTACCTTAGTTAGTCTTTAGTTAGTAATCTTACTAAATTATTAATTGACTAACTAACTTTCAAACTAACCAACTAACTTTGATCGCGTGGAAATATTACATCCTCCTCCGCTTAGAGAAATTGAGATGTCCTCATCTCGAGAGAAACCAGGGATATGACTTTGGAATCTGTGAGCTATGGACCCACCATACTTTCATTGTGCTATTCTGATCACTCGTAGCCATGCGGTCTTTTGGAGCAACAACCTATTATAATTGATATATCTGAGTCTTGATTACAAGAGAAAATTTATTGTAGTCACATCTCATGAATATCTTCTAGGTTTTTCCTAAGTATCTGGTATATTCTAGAGCATTGGAGCTTGTACAAATTCATTCTTTATAAGTTCAAGTTCTCTTCGAGTCCTGTTGGGACAATGGAGATGGATATGTCCAATGTTGTGGCACTCGGAGTATCGGTGTTTAGGGTGCTTTAGGCATTCCCTTTTGAAATGACATAACTCCTTGCAATGGAAATTTTGTGAAGCTTTATTACTTGGAGTCATAAGATTTCTGGTCGTCCTTTGCAAGATTTTCTTCTTTAGGCCAAATTGTCCTAGAATCCTTTCAATAGACTGAAGTGGTTCTTTATCGCGAAAACTTTGTTTCTGAATTGTCATCTTTTTAGACCTAGACTGAGGTCCATGGTCAATCGGCTTTGCTTGTAGTATTAAAGAGTACTCCCAAACTTCATCATTCTAGCAAGACCCAATCTATATTAGTCGAAAACAATACTTGACAAAAATTCATTGCAAGTTATAGTTGTCATTCCTTGCTAGAATATCTCTAATCGCTTACAAGTTCTAGGCTCAAAATAGATGCAACTCATATTACTCAGGTTATTTCTATTTAGGATATGTCTATGAACCAAATATTAATCAATCACGCATCATCATGAAGTTTTGCTCTCATACCAACTGTAACGTGCTCGCCTATCAACTAATCAAAGCATGTTTAAGCGGTCCATCGAGAAACGAATCTCAGCATCACCGCTCGGCACTCCCAAGGAATGTTCCGGGGTTTGTTGCCTAGGGTTTTCGGAGTCCTCCTCGCAATGGAACGTTCACGGCTGAACCCAGTAAGATCGACCTGAAATATGGGTCCCTAGGACCAAGGTCTCCTAATAGCATTCTAGCTTTGGGTTTTGGACATCCTACTTTACACAGAGATACCCAATCCGAAGCAGACCCATGCCACACTTGGTTCAAAGAGAATGGGAAATGAGAGGGATGCGCCACTCAATCTCTCTGTCCGTAGGGCATAGTCCCATTCCGGTCCCTTAAAACGGCATGAATTGAGTTCTAACTTAACAATACCTAAAGTCAAATGCCGATAAATCCTTGTCAGGAGCCTCCCAGTTCTCTTGGGCCACCCAGCCATAGGACGGACCTGTCGGGGATTCCGTCCACCTGCTTCCCTTGATAGCTTTAGTTTTTTAATTAGGTCCTACCACATTTATGTGTGACATTTAAAGTTAGCTTCATTAATTAAGCCTTTTAAGGCACAGGGCAGCATAGAAAGGAAAATAAAACAAGCAACCCTTTTGAGAAACAAGTTCCTTAACTTATCTTCAAGTTAATCTTTGCCTCATGCCCATACATGAGAATTATGTATCCCTTCTGTTCAACAGAAGTACTTGGTCCAAATCACATGGCACCATAAATTCCATCCAGTATCCAGAATAGGATCTTCCAACACCCTAGACGTTGGGCTCATAACAGTCTACAACTCTGTTCCGAACTCGACAAGGGGTGTCCAGAGCTCCACTGACCCCTAGCAACCTAGAAGTGAGGCACACTGTCCATGGTTGGCCTTTTCACCCCTCAACCTTCGGCCCGTGAATCAAGCAGTGTCCTCTCGGTGTAATCCGTGGTGCAATCTTAGAGATTATCCACTTGGGAAAAATATCATTTCTTAATTAATCCAATTAAAAATCAAGCATAATCATGGCAATCAGCCCTAATATCATCTTTTAGGAAAACATTCCTTTATTCCCCATGGCTACTTGTTATTACCGACCCTTGCCATGCTTTACAATCAAACACAAGCACTTGGAATATTTATCCAAATCACAATGCAACAATCAATTGATTGTAAATAAAAACTTTTAGAGTGTTGTTCAATCAACCAACAAAACTAATTGTATTTTTTCTACCAATACAAGAATAGACGCGATAATAATTCCATCACGTATTTGCTCTTTCCCTTGGGATCAAAGAGCAATTCTATGCAAAATTTACTTAATACTTGTATGCACAATTTTGAATGTTATTCTTTTTACGATTATGCTATTCATAACCCCTGACCAATTGCTCTATCAAGGAATAAGCCATATGCAACTAAGTGCAATTAACTTTCCTTAATATATGCACTTTGTAAACTCCATCTTTCAAATATGTGAGAAGAGGCCTATCCCTTCCCATGACCTATTCTCGTACATCATAGTATGGAGCCTAATGGATCTCATGTGAGAATCAAAGCAAGCATCTGTCAACTTACAAATATATTACTTATGACTAGAATTGCAATTGAATTGACAGTGATGCCTTCGCTCGAAGCTTCGTTGCTGGTTATAGGATTGCCATCCGCATGCGACATTCTTTGCTTGGAGGCCAGCGTCCACAAGTAAACTCAAGAGATTAACAAGGCGAAATAGATTCGAGATGGGAGAACGTAAGAGAAGATGTCTAAGTCGAGGATCGAGATAGAGAGAATTGTATAGCCTCTCAAGCTAACTCTTCTCTCTCTCTCTCTCTTTCTCTCTCTCTCTCTCCCTCCCTTCTCTCTCTCTCTCTCTCTCTCAAGCTCTCTAACAATCTCTTGGAGGGGTATTCTCTCTCTCTACCTCTCTCTTGCAGCCTCTCAGGGTCTCCTTATGCTCCCTTGTGCCTTCCCATGCATCATATTTATAATGAATTAGAGAGGAGGGGATGAGACTAAGAACAAGAGTTGAGGGGATCTTGGAAGAATTAGTGATCTGATACTCAGATTATAAATCTGATGGTTCCATTGGCTTCAAAAGGGGGGTAAAAACCCAACACACTTGGTTAGAAAGCTTTCAGATCACTCCTTCATTCTCTCCCTGTTCAAAGTGCTGTGTACTACCTGTAGACTGCGATCCCGGCACGCGTGATTTTGCCAGTCACTCTCTTTATACGTTTTCTTTTTATAAAATCTCCAAAACTAACCAACACATCACTTATCTTTTCTTTTAAATGACATCCAGTTCTATCTTTTTAGGATAATATATAAAATATACTAGTTTTTCTTTTGCCCAAAAATCTAATATCTTTGGACTATCCATATTATAAACATTATCATTAATGATTAATATGGCTCATAACTCTTCTTCACATTGTAACTTCCGTGAAGGATAACTATGGTCCTTGTTAATTTGAGGAAAATATTGCATTTACAATTCTTAAATTTTAAAATAAAATATTTTTAATTAAATAAAAATTGTTAGTTATTAATGTTAGTTAGTTTTTACCTTAGTTAGTCTTTAGTTAGTAATCTTACTAACTTATAAATTAACTAACTAACTTTCGAACTAACCAACTAACTTTTATCGTGTGGAAATATTGCATCCTTCTCCCTCTAAAGAAATCGAGATATCCTCTCGAGAGAAACTAGAGATATGATTTTAGAATCTGTGGGTTATGGACCCACCACGCTTTCGCTGCGCTATTCTGATCACTTATAGGCATACGGTCTTTTGAAATAGTAGTCTATTGTATTTGATATATTCGAGTTTTGATTACAAGAGAAAATTTATTGTAGTTACATCTCATGAATATCTTCTAGGTTTTTCCTAAGTATTTGGTATATTCTAGAGCACTGGAGCTTGTACAAATTCATTCTTTATAAGTTCAAGTCCTCTTTGAGTCCTGTTGGGACAATGGACATGGGTATGCCCAATGTTGTGGCACTTGGAGAATCAGTGTTTAGGCCTTTGGGCATTCCCTTTTGATATGACCTAACTCCTTGCAATGGAAACAACGTGAAGCTTAATTACTTGGAGTCACAAGATTTCTGGTCATCCTCGGTAAGCTTTTCTTCTTTAGGCCAAATTGTCCTAGGATCCTTTCAGCAGACTGAAGTGGTCCTTTATCGCGAAAACTTTGTTTCTGAATTGTCCTCTTTTTAGACCTAAACTGAGGTCCATGGTTAATCGCCTTTGCTTGTAGTATTCAAGAGTACTTCCAAACTTCGTCATTCTGATAAGACCCAATCTATATTAGTCGAAAAGGACACTTAAGAAAAATTCATTGTAAGTTATAGTCGCCATTCCTCGCTAGAATATTTCTAATCGCTTAAAAGTTCTAGGCTCAAAATAGATGCAACTCATATTACTTAGGTTATTTCTGTTTAGGATATGTCTATGAACCAAATATTAATCAATCACACATTATCATGAAGTTTTGTTCTAATACCAACTGTAACGTGCTCGCCTATTGGCTATCCAAGCACGTTTTAGCGGTCCATTGAGAAACGAATCTAAGCGTTACCGCCCAACACTCCCAAGTAATGTTCCGAGGTTTGTTGTTTAAGTTTTTTCGAGTCTGCCTTGCAACGGAATACTCATGGCCGGAATCTACTAGGATCAATCTGAAATGTGGGTCCCTAGGCCAAGGTCTCTTAACAGCATTCTAGTATCAGGTTTTGGACATTCTAATTTATGTAGAGATACCCAATCCGACGTAGACCCATGTCGCATCTGGTTCAAAGAGAATGGAAAATGAGAGGGATGCACTGCTCAAACTCTCTGTCCATAAGGCATAGCCCCATTTCGGTCCCCTATACGGCATGAATTGGGTTCTAACTTAACAATACCTAAAGTCGAATTGCGATAAATCCTTGTGAGGAGCCTCCCAGTTCTCTGGGACCACCCAGTCGTAGGATGGGCCCATCAGGGATTCCGTCCACCCACTTCCCTTGAAATCTTTAATTTTCTAATTAGGTCCTATCACATTTATGTGTGACATTTAAAGTCAGCTTCATTAATTAAGCCTTTTTAGGGCACAGGGTTCATTTACGTAATTTACAGTGCAGACATGAAAACAAAACAAGCAGTCCTTTTGACAAACAAGTTTCTTAACTTATCTTCAAGTTAATCTTTGTCTCGTGCCCATTGAGAATTGTGTATCCCTTTTGTTGAACAGAAGTACCCGGTTCAAATCACATGGCACCATAAATTCCATTTACTATCTAGAATATGATCTTCCAACGCCATAGACGTTGGGCTCACGACAGTCTACAACTTCGTTTCGGACTCAATAAGGGGTGTCCAGAGCTCCACTGATCCTAAGTGACCTAGGAGTGAGACATACTTTCCGTGGTTGGCCTTTTCACCACTCGACCTTCGCCCTGTGAATCGAGCAGTGTCCTCTCAGGGAAATCCGCGATGCAATCTTGGAGATAATCCACCTGGACAAAATATCATTCCTTCCTTAATCCAATTAAGTATCAAGTATAAGCAAGGCAATTAGCCCTAATATCATATTCTAGAAAAACATTCATTTATTCCCCATAGCTACTTGTCATTATCGACCCTTACCATGCTTTTACCATCAAACACAAGCACTTGAAATATTTATCCAAATGACAATGCAACAATCAATTGATTGTAAATAAAAACATCTAGGGTGTTGTTCAATCAACCAACAAAACTAATTGTATTTTTCCCAACAATATAAGAATAGATGCGATATTTTAGATAATTAACTAATCTAATTAACTAGATAATTAACTAATCTAAGGTAAGTAACTAATCTAATCTAATCAATCAATAAACTAAAACAAACAATTAAATTAACATAAGAAACTTACTAACCATAAATAATTTAAATAATACAAATCTACTAACTTACTAATCTAATCAATCATTAATAAATAAACTAACTTACCATTCTATATTATCTAACTAACTAACTAACGAACCATTCTCGAAGAGATAGAGAGAGAGGTCTCCTCTCTCACTCTCTCTTTTTGTGGGTACACGGATTGGTAGAAGGGCTTGCACCAACTCCCCTTAACACCCTCTTTTTCACCCAAGCTCCAGTTGCGCTGTCCCAAGTTGGTGAAATAGCTAGGCAACGACCCTTCTTTTGCTAGGTGGCGACAATCCTTCCCTGGGTGGCGCGCTTGGATGTGGCACCTAGATGTGGCGCCTCTTAGTCCATTGGCCCACTGCCTGGCCCTACAGCCCGGACCTCCAAGTATGCCATGGCCCACTGCCCGTTTGATCCTTGCCTACTGGGCAACCCTCTCCCTGCTGGCTGGGCAGTGGTTCTCCTTACTGGACAATAGCCCCAATTTGATTGCTCGCTCCTTGAGAACCCAGGCGACAGCCCTCGTTGTTGGGCGATAGCCCTTCCTGTTGGGTGGTGACCCTCCCTTCGACAACGATCCTTGGGCAGCTCCTAGCCCATTGGCCTGGCATGGCTACACACACACACACACACACACACACACACACACACACACACACACACACACACACACACGGAGTGATAGACTCACCGTTCATGCGTTGTTCGTCTCTTTGTTGCCCTTGGCCATGTGTTGTTCCTGCTCCCCATTGTCACTGTTGCTGCTCCCCTATCACTATTACACAGAGAGAGAGAGAGAGAGTGTGTGTGTGTGTGTGTGAGTGAGAGGAGGAAGAGGCTAGAGCAAAGAGTCTGCCAAGGAGGCTACGGAATCATTTGCTCATGGTTGCCTCATTTTCAATACAGATCACTTTTCACCACCCATCACTCTCACCAATTCAAATTTGGCTTGGTTTGAGAGTTGTAGGTTCGAGAGCTCTCTAGTGCTTCAGTGCGTCCTAAACCTACAGCTCAAATTTGCCTTGGTTTGAGAGTTGCAAGTTCGGGAGCTCTCTGCAGCTTCAGTGCCTCCCAAATCTGCAGCTCAAGTATTAAATGGGATTACACCAATGTGCTTGATGATGTAAGGAAGTCAAAAGGGAGACATTTAAATTTGCCTCCCAAACCTGCAGCTCAAATAATAAATGGGATTACACCAATGTGCTTGATGATGTAAGGAAGTCAAAAGGGAGACATTTAAATTTGCCTCCCAAACCTACAGCTCAAATAATAAATGGGATTACATTAATGTGCTTCATCATGTAAGGAAGTGGAGAGGGAGACATTTAAATATTAACCATGTCAACTTTCAAGGGTCTTAAAGAGGTAAAACCCGTGGGTCTCTTACTTGCGACTGCCGTATAAACTTTATTAATCATTGAGATTAGATGAGATTAGACAGCTATCGGTAGATATGTTAAAGATGATAATAAATGCGATTGCGATTGGCTACTACTCTACCCTCATCGTGCACTTGCACAATTGCACGGAGTCGGGGCTAGTTAATCCAAACCTAACCTTTCCAGATGCTGGCCGGGACTTTAATGAAAGTCGGTTAATACGTGTCCATGCGGATGGTGGCTCTCATCATCGGCGTGGATCTTTTGCCTGCAGTGCATCGGTGGCTTCCTCCGAAGCAGAGACGCACTCTCGAAAAGAGCTTCTCGAAAAGAGCTCTCTCTCAGTAAGAGCTGAAGCAACGAGAGAGAGAGCCAGCTTCTTTCAGGTAGATCAAAGCTGCTAAGTTCTCAGGAGTCAGGTAGATCAGGGAGTGTATTCTCTTCTGCTCTTTCTTTCTCTTCATACCTGTGCGTGCCTCAGGCTCGTCAAACGGCTGCTCTGGGAGAGCGGACTTTTTATGGGTTACGTGACATGGCTCTCCATTGATCACTTCGCGCTTGTCCGTGAGGTGAAGCCGCTGGTCCTGAGCTGCACAAAGTACAGTCCTACGCCTCTCTTAATAGCTGCAGTAGCTCTGGCTATGGCGATGATCATAATAGTGAGGAGGCGGCAGAGCAGAGGTATATATATGGTGGATTACACCTGTTTCCGGCCTCCGGATGAGTGGAGGATCCCGACGGCGAGCTTCTTGGAGCACAGTGCTCTTAATGGCACGTCTCAGATCAACATAAAGTTTCAGGAAAAGATCCTGCAGCACTCAGGGCTGGGGCAGCAGACGGCCCTGCCGCCGTCCTACCGCTACGTGCCTTGCCGCACCGGGATGGTCTACTCCAGGGCCGAGGCAGAGACCGTCTTCTTCTCGGTTCTTGACAGCCTCTTCCGCAGAACCGGAGTCCAACCGCAAGAGATCAGCGTCCTCGTTCTCAACTGCTGTCTCTTTTACCCGGCCCCTTCTCTCTCGGCTATGCTGGTGAACAGGTACAGGATGCGATCGGACATCAAGACCTTCAACCTGTCCGGCATGGGGTGTGCAGCGTCTCTGGTAGCCATCGACATGGTGAGCGACATCCTGCGTGTGCGGCGGAAGCAGACGTATGCGCTGGTGGTGAGCTCGGAGAACATGTCCGGGAGGGACTACACAGGGAAACGGAGGTCGATGCTGATAGCCAACTGCCTGTTCCGGACGGGAGGGGCAGCCATGCTGCTGTGCAATGGCTGGCCCGGCCGGAGGGGGGCCAAGTATGAGCTGCTGCACACGGAGAGGACCATCACGGCGGCGGATGACACGTCGTTCTCCTGCATAACGCACGGGGAGGACGAGGTCGGGGCAGTCGGGGTGGCGTTGTCCAAAGACCTACTGACTGTGGCCGGGGACACCTTGAAAAGGAACATGACTAGCCTCGCGCCGCGCGTGCTGCCGGCGTCGGAATTGCTCAAGTACGGCGTGAGTATTGTGGTGCGGAAGGTCCGCGGGCCGGAGCATCAGAAGAAGGCTTACGTGCCGGACTTCAAGCGGGCTTTCGAGCACTTCTGCATCCACGCGGGAGGCAAGGCCGTCATCCAGGAGATCGGGCGGAGCCTCCAGCTGCCCCCCGTTCTCATCGAGCCCTCCCGCATGACCCTCCACAGGTTCGGCAACACCTCCTCCACGTCCGTCTGGTATGAGCTCGCCTACCTGGAGGTGATGGAGCGGGTCAAGCCCGGCGATCGCGTATGGCAGGTTAGCCTCGGCAGTGGCTTCAAGTGCTGCAGCGCCGTCTGGAAGGCCTCACATCATTATTTCGCTTCTGACAGCAGCAGCAGTAGGGTGGAAGAAGCAGCGCGCCTTCTTGATGAAAACCCCTGGCTCGACTCCAAGTTGGACTATCCTCGGTTCATCCCTGACTCCATCCAGTTATAGCAGGCATCCCACCTCCCTTATATCGTCTCCATTGCTATATGATCTGCCGGACCTCGCATTCTTATTCTTCCTCTCTCGTTTACCTACAATCATATGCGATGCCCAAAGTTGCAACCTGTACCAAGGTTTATAGTTTATAGAAAAAAACCTTTTACATGCATGCAACCTTTGGGTCCCAAAGTCGGGCCTCATTTTGCCACTTGCTGTCTAAGTTTTTCACCATGCAACTTTGGTTTTTCCTTTAAAATGGTGTAAATTCTTAGCTATTTTATCGCCAGCAAGTTAACAAGGAACATAAAATACCAACATTGCATTTCATAAAAGTATCTAGCTTAGATTGCTGACAAAATACGAAGGTTCGGAAAGCCCCGAATCTATCTCTTTTTCCAAACCTCTCTTTTTCAATCAAAAACCCCTCCTTTTCTCTTAGGTTTTTCTCACATATAATCTCTCATTAAAAAAAAAAAAATTAAAGCCTCTTTCATAATCATCTCTCTCTCTCTCTCTCTTTCTTTTTCCTTTCTTTTTAAATCAAAAGTTTCTCTTTCTCCTAGATTAAATTTTTTAATTAAATATTTTAATAGTTTTTTTAAATTTAATTTTTTTGAACATAGTGTTTTAGAGAGAGAGAGAGAGAGAGAGAGAGAGAGAGAGAGAGAGAGAGAGAGAGAGAGAAGAAGAAGAAGAATGATAAAAAGAAGATTAAGCGAGGAGGGGCGAAAAGAGGAAAGAGAATTGTCTTTTAAATTCAACATTTTTCTTCTTCCCTCCTCTCATCTTAGGGTTTAAGTTTTCTTTCTCTTTCTCTCCTTTAATTAAATCAAATTTCCTTTTAAATCAAATGTCTCTCTCTCTCTCACTCTCAGTTAGATTAAGTTTTTAATTTAAACTTTTCTTTTAGTTAAATATTTTTTATTTTTTTCATGTAAATTTTTTTGAACATAGTTTTTCACACACAAAGTGAGAGTGAGAGTGAGAAAAATGATCAAAAGAAGATTGAGAGAGGAGGGGGGGAAAGAGAAAATAACAATCTTTATTAAATTAAAACATTTTTCTTCTTTCCCTCCCACCCTCATGTATAGGGCTTAAGTTTTTTTTTTCTCTCTCTCTTTTTCTCTTTTAGTTCGATTAAAATTTTTAATTTATTTTTTAAATTATAAATAAATTATATATATATATACATATATATACATATAGAAAGAGATATACAAAGAGCAAAAAAGAGAGGAGAGGGAGGAGAGAGATGGGAAACTAAGAGAGAATTATAGAGAATATAAAATTTACGAGAAAGAGAGGAAAAGAATTAAGGATAAGAGAGAGGGAAAGAGAGACAAAGAGAAGAAAAAGAGAATAAAAATAGAGAATTTGAGCATAGAGAGAATTATAGAGAGAAAATATAAAATTTAAAAGAGAAGAAAAAAAATTAAAGAGAAGAAGAAAACAAAGAAGAGAGAGAGAGAGGGAGAGAGAGAAGAATAATAATAAGAAGAAGAAAGAGGAAAAGAGGAAGAGAGATAGGGAAAAAGAAAAAAGAGAAGTCTTTTTTAAATTTAAATATTTTTTGAGAGCGAGAGGAAGGGAGAGAGGAGAGAGGGGGGAAAGAGAGAAGAAAAATATAAAATTTAAAAGAGGGAGAGAAGAAATGAAAATTGCTATTGGTTGACTATTTTCTCTTCTCTCTCTCTCTCTCTCTCTCTCTCTCAACAGGGGAGCATGGGACTTAGGAGCAGTAGTAGTAGTGGTAGCTTGTAGGGGAGCAATACTAGGTGAGCAGGAGTAGCAGCTCATGAGTTCTCTCTCTCTCTCTCTCTCTCTCTCTCTCTCTCTCTCTCTCTCTCTCTCTCTCTCTCTCTTCGTGTGGCCACTTTTGGGCCAGGCTAGGAGTTGTAGGGGCCACAATCTAGGCGCCCAAGACCCCAGGCACTGTCTAGTCTAGGTGTCGCTATAGGGGTCCCAATCTAATCCAAGGGTCGTTGCCTAAGGGCCAATGCATGGAAGTTGCAGGTTGGGGTTGTCACCCAAGGCAATCTAGGAGCCCAAAAGCCATTGTATCGAGAGTAGTCGTTGTGTTGGGTGCGATTGTAGTTCCTCCACTCTCGTTGCTGTTGTATTGAGTGTGGCCATAATCCTATTGTTGTTGTGTTGGCCGTCGCCAAGGAGAACCGTGCAACAGAGGGAGAGAGAGAGAGATGCTTAGTAGAGCTACTGTTCAGGAGGCACCATCTAAGAGCCATTGTCGGGCCGTGCCGCTAGAGAGAGAGAGAGAGAGAGAGAGAGAGAGAGAGAGAGAGAGAGAGAGAGAGAGAGAGAGAGATTGTGTGTATCTGTGTGAGTGTGTATGTATGAGAGAGTATGTGTGTGCGTGCGTATGTATGTGAAAGCGAGTGAAAGAGGGAGAGGTGGAGAGTGTGTGCATATGTGTATGTGTGTGTGCATGTGAGAGAGCGAGTGTGTGAGAGAGCGGGTGGTGAGAGGTTGGAGAGAGGGAGAGGGGTTAGTGAGAGAGTGAGGTGGAGAGAGAGACGGGGAGGTTGGAGAGAGAGAGAAGAGAGAGAGGGGTGGTGAGAGCTTAGAGAGAGGGGGTGATGAGAGGTTGGAGAGGGAGAGGGACAGAGGTTGTGTCAAGATTGTGGGAGAGAAGAAAGGAGTCTCGCTTGAAGCTTTCTTGCTTGCACAATGGGGGAAGACACACAAGGGTGGAGGCTGAAAATAGTTTTCCTCTTCTTAGTTGTGTAAGTCAAAAGAACTCTAGTACAAAGAAATAGAAGAACCCTATATATGGGTCTCAAACCAAACTCAACTAACTAAGGTGGCATACTAACTGAGCCACGAACTAGAGTAGATAAGGATAGCTATCATGTAGCTATTATTCATGGGCGGTGTACCAACCGCGTCTGCAACTGACAAGTCGGTGACATAAATACACAACGGTCACCCTGGCGTATCACGAGTGGAGCTCGATATCTCAACACTCCCCCTCGAGCTCAATCCCAATTCCTGCACACCAAGCAGGTCTCTGAACTTGCGCAGCTTCTCTACGCCCAATGCCTTCGTGAATATGTCAGCTACCTGATCCTCTGTGCTGACATAAACTAGATCAATAAGACCTAGTAAAACCCTCTCTCGCATATAGTGATAATGCACCTCAATGTGCTTTGTTCTAGCATGATAGACTGGGCTATTTGCCAAGTGTATACTACTCATGTTGTCACAATAAATGACAACTGGTCCATCTGTAGACTGATGCATATCATAAAGTAGCTCATGCAACCAAGCTACCTCACATGCAGCCATTGCTGCACCCCTGTACTCAGCCTCTGTGCTCGACAAGGCAACTGTAGGCTGTTTCTTGCTGCTCCAAGTGACTGCAGCACTTCCAAAAGAGAACACATATCCACTGGTAGATCGTCTATCAGAAATACTACCAGCCCAATCAGCATCAGTGTATCCATGCAACTGTATCTGAACCCCAGTCTCATAAAATAGTCCATACTGCAATGTGGACTTCACATACCTGAGTATGCGTCTAGCCGCATCCAAATGTGGTTTCCTTGGAGCCTGCATAAACTGACTTATCAATCCAACAACATAGCTCAAATCTGGCCTGGTAATAGTCATATAAATCAAACTTCCTACTATGCGTCTGTACATAGTAGGGTCTTCGAGAAGCTCACCTGCATCTGTGCTCAGCTTCACATTTTGCTCCAAAGGAACTGAAATAGGCTTATAGCTTGTCATCCCATATTTGGACAGCATGTCCAATCCATACTGTCTCTGCAAGAGCTGTATCCCACTTGGTGATCTAATCACCTCAATGCCCAAGAAATAACGCAGCTCTCCCAAATCCTTCATCTCAAACTTCTGCTTCAATAGCATTTTCACATGAAGGATATCTTCATTACTGTCACCTGTCATAATCAAATCATCAACATAAATGACAAGTAGCATAATACCTTTCTCTGTTTTTCTCACATAAAGTGAGAAATCTGCCTTGGAAATTTGAAAGCCAATAGTGACAAGATACTGTCCTATCTTGTCAGACCATGCTCTAGGTGCTTGCTTCAAGCCATACAAGGCTTTCTTCAACCTGCAAACAAACTCAGGATGAACAACATGCACATAACCTGGTGGCTGCTCCATATAGACCTCTTCTTGCAAATCACCATGCAAGAAGGCATTCTTTACATCCATCTGATGTAAAGACCATCCCTTTGATGCAGCCATAGCAATGACTGCTCTTACAGTTGCCATCCTTGCAACTGGACTGAATGTTTCTTCATAGTCAATGCCATATGTTTGTGCATACCCCTTGACTACTAATCTTGCCTTGTATCTGTTCACAGAACCATCTGCATTGTGCTTCACCTTATAAACCCACTTACAACCAATTGCATTTTTACCTTTAGGCAAAGGTACCAATTCCCACGTAGCATTTGCTTCCAAGGCATCCATTTCTTCATCCATGGCTTTTTCCCATTTTTCTTTTCCCATGGCTTCCTCAAAAGAAGTGGGTTCTAGTTTCTGTATCACTTTAACCATATATGCATAGTGAATGACTGTAAATCCATCATATTTCAGCCTATCCACAGGATACCTAGCTCTCGTAGACCTGCGCAAAGTAGGTTCACTCCCAGGTGCTCTCAAAACATCCCTGGTCTTCCTTACTCCAGGTGTAACAATAGAAGGAATACCCAACTCATCATCAATGCTCTGTTCTGAGCCACTGGATTCACCATCCACATAAGAGTGACCTGCATTCACATTAAACATGGGCTGATCAACCTTCTCTTTTCCTTTTCGTGATATCTGCATACCACTATCTGCATTACTTTGAGAAGATTCTCCTGATCTCAATCTGCCTGTCCATGGCGAAGAATGTGAACCACTGCTAGAGGACGCTCCAGGTCCACTAATATTTTGTGACTGCTGCTGTGAATTTTGTGCAGCATTACCATTTTGTGCATCTACATCATCAATCACATTTATTGGTTTATACCAGCTACTCATCTCATCAAAAACAACATCTCTGTTCACTGTAAACTTACGAGTAGAAGGGTTATAGCATCTATACCCTTTTTGCTGCAGAGAGTAACCAATAAAGATGCACTTCTCAGCTTTTGGATCCAACTTGGATCTCAACTCATCTGGCACATGTACATAGGCAATGCAACAAAAAATTTTCAAATGAGAAATATCTGGTTTCCTACCAGTATACCTCTCCTCTGGAGTCATTCCATGTATTGTTGCAGTGGGAGTCCTGTTCATTATGTAGACTGCTGTAGCAACTGCTTCAGCCCAATAAAAATCTGGCAAGTCTTTTTCATTGAGCATGGCACGAGATACCTCTCCAATATGCCTGTTTTTTCTTTCTGCAATTCCATTTTGTTGTGGGGTATGACTGCATGAATATTGCTGCTTTATGCCATGCTCCTGTAGGAACCTTGCAAACTCATTTGAGAGGTACTCTCCCCCTCCATCTGACCTTAGGCATTTTATCTGCAAGCCTGTTTCTTTTTCAACCATAGCTTTAAGAGTTTTGAAATGCCCAAAAACTTCACTTTTCTTTTTCATAAAATACACCCAAACTTTTCTGCTATAGTCATCAATAAAACTGACAAAATAATGACAGCCTCCAAGAGATGCAGCTTTAGTTGTCCACACATCAGAGTGGATTAATTCCAATGGCTTCTTACTCTCTTGAACATGTCTAGGAAATGGTTTCCTTGCCTGTTTTCCAAACTGACAGGCTTCACATACCTTATGTATTTCTGCAACCTTGAATTTTGGCAATCCTGCAACAATATTTTGGGCCTGCATTGATTTAAGTCGCTGTACATTAACATGACCAATGCGTTTATGCCAGATATCAATATCTGCAACTACACCGGTCCCATGTGCAAACATTGCTGCACTCAATTCAGACATGTATGCATCCAACGTAAACATTCTGCCCTTCTTCTTTCCTTTTGCTATCAAGCGACCTTTATTTTTCATATCCTCAACAAAGCATCCATGAGGATTAAATCTGACCTGCAAGCCCTGCTTAACCATTTGACCGACAGAAACCAGATTCTTGGTGATATTCGGGACATGAAATACATCGGACAGGTATTTCTTTTTCCCATCCTGCATAGACAAGGGAATTTTTCCAATCTGCACAATAGGATGTGCAGTATCATCACCAGTCTCCACAAAACCTGGTTTTTCCATTTTTCTTGCATCCTCCATCCATTCTGCATGACCTGTCATGTGGTTTGATGCATCTGAGTCAACATACCATACATCATTGCTTTCTTCTGCACTTGTCACAGAATTGTTCATGTGCTGCACCATAAACAAGTGCTCATTTCTATCATCACCCTGTCTACTAGAAGATGCATAATTCCCTTGTTGCAGTTTTCCATTCATGATGTCATTCTGCTTTTTATAGCAGTCTTTAGCCGTATGACCCATTTTACCACAGTAGTAGCATTCAACATTACTGTTTGCATTTTGGCCTCTTTGCCATCCACCACGTCCTCCTCCATAGGACTGGTTTTCTTGAGTTTGCTGCATATTCTGATTTCTGCCACGGCCTCCAAATCGGCCTCCTCAACCTCTGCCTCTACCTCTTCCAGCATTTGAGTAGAAGACAGCTTCTTTTGAAGTTCCTCCTGAAGAAGATGCACCACCATTTCTTTGCTCCTCAGAAATTAGAAGAGCAATCAGCTCCTCAAAATCAGGAAATCTTTCACGAACTGAAATGGATGTCCGAAACTGTGCATAATCCTTTCCTAGACCATTCAAGGTCACAGAAACTAAATCATCATCTTCCACTGGCGACTCGATGGAAGCAAGTGCATCTGCAATCTTCTTCACCTTCATGTGGTAGTCATTGATGCTCATATTTTCTCTTTGCACATTATGCAACTCTTGCTTGAGTTGCATTTTCCTGGCTTGCGTATTTGTGCTATACATTTTTGACAAAGTATCCCATGCCTCCTTTGGCGTACTTGCATCCTGAATATGCACAATCATAGAGTCTGAAATGCTGATAGACAGCCAGTACATAACTTTCTTGGCTCTCTCATGCCATGTTTTAAATGCCTGCATTTGCTGTTGATTGGGAACATCAGGAAGAACTAGTTCTTCTTCATTTCCTGCAACAAATTCCCAATATCCTTTTCCCATAAGGAAATTCGTCATTCTAAACTTCCATGCTTGGAAGTTGTTCTTGTCAAGCTTTTCAGTGACAATCTATGAAAGAGAATCAGATGCCATTACAGAACACTACAAAAAATTTTGTCACTGCCAAAAAACACAGCTTTACCCTCACAAGGGAAAATCTGCAAAACTGGCGAAAGTGGTATTTGACCACACAGTCACTTCCTAGTGACGATTTTGCATCAATAGGCAACATGGATGATTCTGTAATTCCCAATGTCTCTGCGCACAAGCATACGATGCAATTTCTACAGTAACTTTTCACCGACTTGTAGAACAGTGGTTGCACAGCATAAAACTGGGCTTTTTTCTGAGTGTGTGCAGAAAACTTCCGCCTCCAAAACACGCCCCGAAATGGCCTCAAATTAAAAAAACAAGGTCGCCGAGGGCTAAAGGCCTATCCCGCAGCATATACTGCCCTCTTGCTTCACCGCGAAGGGCGTCTCAACCTGAGACAATGCACTCCTGCACTTTCCTCTGTGCTACCTGCAGAGATCTGCTCCCAAAAAATAGAAAATGAAAGCAACACTGCTCCTCTTACCAGAACACCGCGAGCTTGGCTTGCTTTCTTGAGCTCCTTACCACGAACAAGGCTCTGATACCATGTCAAGATTGTGGGAGAGAAGGAAGGAGTCTCGCTTGAAGCTTTCTTGCTTGCACAATGGGGGAAGACACACAAGGGTGGAGGCTGAAAACAGTTTTCCTCTTCTTAGTTGTGTAAGCCAAAAGAACTCTAGTACAAAGAAATAGAAGAACCCTATATATGGGTCTCAAACCAAACTCAACTAACTAAGGTGGCATACTAACTGAGCCACGAACTAGAGTAGATAAGGATAGCTATCATGTAGCTATTATTCATGGGCGGTGTACCAACCGCGTCTGCAACTGACAAGTCGGTGACATAAATACACAACGGTCACCCTGGCATATCACGAGTGGAGCTCGATATCTCAACAGGTTGGTTAGAGAGAGAGGGGATAGGTTAGTTGGAGGGAGAGAGAAGATTTGTGAGAGTATGTGTATGTGAGGTGGTGAGAGGTTACAAAGGGAGAGTGAGAGAGGTTGGTTAGAGAGAGAGAGGGAGATGATAGGTTAGTTAGAAGGAGAGAGATGGTTAGTGAGAGTGTATGTGTGTGTGTATGCGAGGTGGAGAGAGGGGGGTGGTGAGAGGTTGGTTGGAGGGAGGGAGAGAGGGTAGGTTGGTTGGAGAGAGAGAGAGAGAGAGAGGAGAGGGGTTAGTTAGGGAGGGAGAGGAATAGTGGGTGAGGTTTGTTAGAGAGAGGGAGAGGGGTGGGTTAGGGATGGAGAGGGGGTGAGGTTTATTATTGCTTATCTGTTAATCTTTGGTGTTTTGATTGCGTGTTTGTAGACAAATGGGTTTTGCTTGCGAGGATTGGTCTTTTGGGCAAATTTTGATAGCTATTATCTAGATTGGTGATATCTCTCTCTCTCTATTATGTAGGTTTTGTTGTAATTGTTGGTTTATTTGTTTGTTGGTTTGGTGAGCGAGAGAGTCGTCAGATGGGTGGTTGCAACTAGGAAGGGAGGTCTGCTTTTTGGGGGGGGGGGGGGACTTATAAGCTCATACTATCTCGCATGTTTCGAAGTGCTTGAGTGAGTATTTTTTTGTGATGATATGTACTTCTTCTTTGTGAAGCTTGTGTGGATGTGCTGAGATTTGTAAAACTTTCTTGGGAGGAAACTTATAAGCTCATACTATCTCATATGTTTTAAAGTGCTTAGGCCAGCGGTTTTTTATGATAATATATACTTCTTTTTTGCGGGGCTACATTGGAATGTGCTAAGGTGTGCAATGCTTCTAATGTAAGAATGTATATTTGAGTGAAGTCTATTGAGTATGGTAAAATGTGATCTCTTTCTTGAGATTCACGTGGAGTAGTTTTGATAATCCAATGATGGTTAGTATATTTATATTTAATATTTAAATATTAATGGTACATTTAATGTTCATGTATGTATATATTGAGCTATGCCTTTGATAAAGCATGTTAATAACAGATTTTGTGGACATTCAATCAACATGGAGTATTCGCATATTAAGAGAGACTATGAGTTGATATTCATAGGGGTGTACTTAGCTCCACTAGGTATCACACAATGACAAGTCGCCAGGCTCAAGTCTTACAAAGGGGTTTTAGAGCATGATAGATCCATTTATAAGGATGTTGAAGACCCGCCTTTTCACTAAGAGATTTCAGATGGTCATTGTGAATTGGGCCAACGATGTTTTGGTGTGGATATCGCTAATGCTTTACCATCATTGATTGGTTGTAATGATTGGCATTGCATGGGTGTGTAAAATAATGTGAATGGTATGCCTTTTCATGTTGGAAATGCAAGGGGCAATAGTTAGTTGGCTTAATGATAGTTTGGTGTGGATTTGACTAATGTTTTGGCATCAATAAGCGATAGTAATGGCAAAAAATGCAGGAATGTGAAAGTCATGTGATCATTGAGTTGCAGGTTAGTAAGGTTATAATGTTTAGCTACAAAGACGAATGAAATCATGATGGAGTGGTTTATGAGAATAATGAGCTAGTTGAACAACATGTTGATGTGGATTTGACTATGGTGCATGTTGGTCGTGTTGTGCCTAATATTTAACATCAATTGCAATGTGAAAAATTCTGTGGTTAATGAGTCATGTGTTTATGGTATTGTAAATTTTAATTTTGAAAATGGTAGATTGTGCTCCATTTTGCATACTTTGGCTGTAACTAATGTTCATCCATCAACAATGGTATTGTTGTTTTAAGGGCCAGATGTGCATTCCATGGGGAGTCTTTCTGAAATATATGAGAAGTGTTTAGCAAGGCTTGAGTGCAAGGGTCGGTTTTGTTTGAAAAGCACTGTTGTCGGGTCGGAATGGAAAAGTAACGTTGCTACCATTGCAATGTCCATCGTAGCCATTGCATGATTTGTTGCATGGTATGTACCCTCGGAGTAGGATATTTAAAAATGACATATGAGCATACAATAGTGCTCTTGCATTTGTATCCCTCAGAGCTAATGTTGACAAGTAGCCTGTTGTCGGAAGTGGTTATATCTTTAGAGTGCATGGCTCTATCTATCACTGTATAGATCCTCTGCTTCCTAATATGCAATGTCGAGAAAGGCCAATATTTGCACACCTCTATGTTTATGATATTGAGCACAAGTTGCTTAATTGGCTTGTACCATATTTGCTTGGGTAGTTACAATCTATGATACATCGACACAACGTATATGTGCAAGCTTTTAGGTCTCTGGGTGTGCAATTGCAAAATAATCCCATGTGAGAGTTAAGAATGAGTATTTTTGGTGTTCAAAGAACCAAAATATAGTATTCAACTCATGTGGCAACTGAGGTTGTAGGCATCATGTCGGGGCAAGGTAATGAGAATGCTCTTGATCATCGATATTCATGTTTACACTCAGGGTGGTCAATGCGTTGCTATTTCAAACTTGCATAAAGCATATATGCCAATGCTATATGTTCTCCTTTTCCCAATGGTTGATGATGGTTTGAATGTAAATGTTCTCTATAGTGATGTCAATGTTTCTTAACATACATGAATGGTCTAATAAAAATTGTGTTACCTAGATGTATTTTTATGCATTTCGACTTCAAGTGTGTGAAGATAATGAGGTGTGCATATTGTGCAATGTGGCTGACTATTGCAACAGTTTATTATTTATACTTATTGAAGTATAGAGCAGTGCAGATTGGCTTGGTGTCATAAAAATCAGTTAGTGTCGTAATTCCAGGCCTATAAGGGCTTGGCAGACATGGTGGGAGCAAATGATAATGGGCCAATGTAGATTGTTGGTGCCCTCGTTATGACAGGAGAATAGTTTTGCCACCATCATTTATGGGTGGGCCAAGGCACATGTACCAATTGTATCAATACGCCATGGCTACAATGCGATGCAAGGGAAAACCTAACATATTTATAACAATGACATCTAATCAAAGTAGTTGGAGATAACTAATGCTTTGTTGCTTGGACAGAGTGCTTATGACCATTCAAATTTGACTGCTCACGTGTTTTATAAAAAACATGTTGATTTGATGCACATGTTGCGAAGAGATCTCTTTGGAAAGATTGCAAGCTATGTTATTGTGATTGAATTCCAAAAGAGGGGGTTACCATGTTCTTATACTTTGCTAATTTTAGAGCAGTCTTTCAAACCTTCTGAAGCATATCACTATGATAGAATGGTTTGTGTTGAGTTGTTTTAAGTTTCTAGCCTTATTTGAGACAAATTCAAAATGCAAAATTCATGGCCCTTGTGAACAATTGAACCCCAAGAGTTCTTGCATGGTAAAGGGTAAGTATACTAAAGGCTACCCTAAAAAATTAGTGGGTATGACAACAATTGATAGTTTTGACTATCCCATCTATCGAAGGCCAGATGATGGAAACATGCTGATCATAAATAACAATGTTATTGGTAATCGATAGGTTGTTCCATATAATCCTTTATTAAGTAAGAGGTATAATGCACACATCAATGTGGAGGTGTGCTCGATAGTGATGGCTGTTAAGTATTTGTATGAATACGTGTACAAAGGGGCATGACTGTGTAACAATCAAATTTTCTACCAGTGTTGATTGAGCGCAAAATGGTGACGGTGTTCATGAGGTGGATGAGATGTAGATTTATTTGGATGCATGATACATTTCTGTCTGTGAGGTATGTTGGTGGATCTACGATTACTCATTGCACAATGAAAAGCCTAACATACAACGGTTGTAGGTGCACTTTCTTGGTGAGAACTATGTGGTGTTTCAAGATACATATAATATATTGAATGTTGTGCAAAATGAAGACATCCAAAAGACTACTCTTACTGAATGGTTTGTGTGCAATCATGTTCATTGGGAGGCTAGAACTGTCTGCTATCAAGACTTCCCAATCTATTGGGTGTGGAATGCACAACATAAGATGTGGACAAAGAGGAAGCATGGGAATACATGTGGTTGGATGTATTTTGTGGCACCTACTTGTGGTAAGTTGTACTATTTGCGAATGCCTTTAACGGGATGTTGGGGGTCAACTTCTTTTGAAAATCTACGTACTGTTGACAATGCGGTCTATGATACTTTTAGAGATGCTTGCATTGCAAGGGGTATGTTGGAGAGTGATGATGAGTATACTATGTGCTTGAAAAAAGTTGCCTCTATGCAAACAAGTGCTCAACTTCGTACTTTATTTGTTGCAATTTTTTCTTTTGTGAGCCAGTTCAGCCTAGGGAGTTATGGGAAAGTTTTTTGGTACCAATGGTAGAGGATATCCTACATAGATTGCAACTACAAGATGTACATGCCTCTCTTAGTGTTTTGCAATATGAGGTATCTAACATAGCTTTGCTACATCTCCAAGACCTTTTATGCCATATAGGGCGAAGATTGTATGATTTTGGTGGGTTGTCAAACGTCATTAGTCAAACTCTCAGCTACATACTGACTCCCTTTTGCAAGATGAGTATGTATACAACATATCTGAGCAACATAGGATTTCTGAATCTATGGTGGCAATGTTGAATGATGGACAAAGAATTGCCTTTGGTGTAGTTATGGATGCTATTGATGCAAATGCCAAAGGTGTATTTTTTTTGGATGGCCCTCCCAATGGTTTTGGAAAGACTTTCATGTATAAGTGCTTGCTTATAAAGGTGCACAATGGCGGTCATATAGCATTGGCTACAGTGTCATGCAGTATTGTTTCCTTGCTCCTATTGGGTTGGTCGTATAGTTCACTCATAGTCTAAAATCCTAGTAGACCTAAATAGTCGATCCACTTGTAACATTTATGTTCAAAGTAATCTTGCTTAGTTGTTGAGATAGTCAAGTCTTATTTTGTGGGATGAGGCTCCTATGGCCCATTAATAAGACATCATCAGTTGTGATGTGCCATTTGGTGGAAAGGTTATTTTACTTGGAGGAGATTTTAGATAGGTCTTGCTAGCTATGGTGAAGGGAACACACGAGAATATTGTTAATGTTGCACTATGTTACTCTGATTTGTGCCATTATGTGAGGGTATTAATGCTATCCGGGAATATGCGAGTGTTAGCAGCGCGACTGATAATGTGGTGGACAATGGGTTTATTTGTTGGATTCAAGAGATAGGAGATGGGTGGGCATTACCAAAATATGTGATATGTTGTGTCTTCCACTAGGCATGGTGTTAAATGGACACTCTATTGAAACCTTGATTGAAAATATCTACGGTGATGTGTCTAGTGTGGGTGACTATACAATATATTTCAGTGAGTGAGCTATACTTGTATCATAGAATATGGAGGTGGTTACTTTGAATGTGTCAAGAAGTGAACTAGAGAGAGAGGAGGAGAGAGAAGACTATATAAGAGAGAGAAGAAAAAGTGCATAAGTGAGAGAAAGAGAGTGACGAGGAGAGAGAAAGACTAGAATAGAAGAAAGAAAGACATGAAAGAGAAAGAAGCCATTGAAGTTGAGAGCAAGGTAGTGAGAAGAAGGACAATAATGCATTAGTGTGTCAAAAGATGAGAAAAATTGCATGTCTTCTTTTATACCTATGTTAGTGTGACATGGAATCTCTATTATTTACACAGTAAATTCTTATTCTTCCCAAATTCTTACAATCCATCCCATCCCAAGGGTTTTTTCATTTAAAGATAAACTTACAAAGATTTGGAAGAAGGATGGATAGAACAGAGTACTACTATGTTTTCCACTTTACAAATGGAAAAATCAATGAAAGATAACAAACATATAGATTGAAATGAAGGAATGAAAGTAGGCCTCAATTATATACATGATCAAGAATGCTTCAAAGGTACTTGGACCCTCAAAGTTTTCAATTGATGAGCTCAAAATGAAGTAGACAGCTTGCTGTATAAGTAGGCCCTACTGAATCAAATCTATCATAACTTCAGATAGAAGTGTCCAAATGAGATGTGCCACATGTCAAATCGTATCTCTTGAAGAGTACTTTGACGTTATGTTGGTGGCATCATTTTAAAAAGTAGGTAGAATAAATTTTTTTCTAAAATAGTCTGCTATTAGGCCCCTGGCTACACCATAACTGGCTCCATAATCAGTGAGCTTTAGCCACTAACGTGTCCCTTAGGAATTGAAAATCATCTAATATGGAATTAGGCCTCCAAGAAGCTTACTCAAGTGGTAAACCTCTTCATTTTATCAAATATTGAATGATGGAATGAGGTCGAAACTTCTTCTCACGCTGACGACCTATATGATAGCCACTAGGATGTACTGAATGAGACCTTCTTCATCAATAGGTTGCAGCTCTTCAAGTGTATCAATAGGATCACCATAGAAAATCTTGAGCTGACTAACATGGAATACATTATGAATCTTAGTGAAAGGGGGTAGCTCCAATCAATATGCTAAGTCTCCAATGCGCTTCAAGATTCGATAGGGGCCATAAAATCTGTGAGCAAGCTTGTTACTGGATCTATATGTCAAAGTAGAATACCAAGACTTGGACATCTTCAAAAAAACCAAATTTCCTTCTTGGAACTCCAAAGGTCACCTCTTCTCATCTGTATACATCTTCATTTTGTCTTGGGCTTTTCTAAGATTCATCTTACATTGTTGAATAAGGGTCAACATTCTTTCCAATTCTTCTTTCCCATGAGGATTGATTCTTTTATTAAAGATGATTGTGGGGCACCTTATAGCCATACATAGCCTCAAAGGGAAAAACTCCAGTGCTAGCATGAGTGGAGTCATTGTAGGCAAACTTGGCCAAGTATAACCAAGAGTCCCATGAATTATGGACATCATAATAGAAATGATGAAGATAAGTTTCCAACCACTTATTTACCCTTTCTTTCTATCCATTAGTTTGTGGATGATAGGCCATAGAGGGAGTCAATTTAGTGCCCATGGACGTGAATACCGCTTGCCAAAAGTTACTCATGAACTTTGAATCTCTATCATGAACAATCACCTGTAGTAATCCATGTAATCTAAAAATCTACTCCATGAATTGACTGGCCACTTAAGAAGTAATAAACTGGGTCTTGGTTGGAATGAAATGGGTTGCCTTGGTGAGTCTATCCACCACCACATATATACTATTCCATCCCTTTTGGTAGTAGGCAAGCCAGTAATGAAGTCCATGGTAATGTGCATCCATTTGTCTGTAGGAATGGATAATGGCTACAATAAACCACCTGGCTTATGGGTGTTGTCCTTATTATGTCGACAAGGCATGCAGTTCATGAAAAAGTCTTTAACATCTTTCACAACCATTTCTTATAGAAGCTTTTGCTAATCCTATCATAGGTTTTGAAAACTCCAAGGTGTCCAGCTAAAGGCAAAGATTGTAATTCCTCCATAATTTTCCGTGTAAAAGAAGAAGTAGAAGGAATGACAATCTTGCCATTTAACCAGATGAGGCCATTTTGAAGCTGATAATACAAGTTATCTTCCATGAGGCCTTGCCGTAATTTCTAAAAAATATTGCCGAGCTCTTCATCTAAAAGATAAGCCTCCTATAGTTCTTCAATCCAGTCACTATGTAGCTCAGTCATTGCTAAAACTTTGCAATCCCACATATGAGAAGGAGAATCAACTACTACATTTCCTTTGCCTCTCGTATGAATGATGTCAAAATCATAATCTTGTAGTGTAGCTATCCACCTATGTTGGTTATGAGTAAGATCGGGCTGAGTGAAAAAATACTTAAGGACCTTGTGATCACTTTGAACTCTAAAGAGACTGCCATACAAATAATGGTGCCATTCTTTCCAACATCTCTTGATCATAAATATTCATAGCCATTTCCTTATCTGTAATCTTACGGCTTTCAAAGGCAATCACTCCATGCTCCTGTAGCAAAACAACCTTGATGTCTCAGGCGTCACTGATATCATATTGTATGGTAAACTCCTTCAAAAAATCTGAGCATACTAGAATATGAGCAAAAGTAAGGAGTTTCTTTAACTATTTGAAGCTAATATTTGCAAGAGCATCCCAAAAGAAAGTTTCATTCTTCAACCTATCAGTCAAAGGAGGAGCTGCAATAGCCGCATAATGCTTGATGAATCGGTGATAAAATGAAGATAGACCAAGAAATCCTCTAAGGGAAGTAGTGATAGTGGGTGTCAGCCAATCTTTAATACACTACACCTCTTGGGGTTAGCCTGGATCCTTTTTTCACTAACAAATATGTCCCAAGTATTCCACTTCAATATGCATGAAAGAGCATTTCTTCACCTTAGTAAAGAGTTTGTGATGTCTCAATACATCAAAATCCTTCCTCAAGTGTGATAGATGGTTCTAAAGGGTCTTACTGTAAATCAGAATGTCATCAAAGAAGACCAAGAAAAACTGAAAGAGGAAAGGCTGCAAAATCTTGTTCATCAGACTCTGAAAGATAGATGGAGAAGTTGTAAGTCCAAATGGCATCACTAAGAAATGATAGAGACCTTGTTTAGTCCTAAAAGCAGTCTTGATTTCATCACCCTCTTGCATACATATTTGATGATAACCTGACCTCAAGTCAAACTTCATAAATAATCTAGCCCTCTTGAGCTCATCAAGAAAATCATCAATCTTGGGTATCAGATACTTGTTCTTCATTGTGATCTTATTAAGATCCATGTAGTCTCAATACACATCCTAAAAGATCCATCTTTCTTTTTGACTAACAAGACCAGAGATACATAGGGTGAAGAACTAGGTTCAATGAATCCCATTTCAAGAAGCTTCTTGATTTGCTTGGCTACTTCTTCCTGCTTACACTTGGACAATTTGTAGGGTGGCATATTGATTGGCTTTGAGTTGGGATCCAAATCAATGGGGGGATCTACTACTCTCTTGGGAGGCAATGAAGTAGGCACCTCAAACAAATCCCTGTACTCCTTAAGAAGAGATTTTAAGGCTAGGTGACTTACTAAATTTGTAGATCGATCTTCAATCTATTTATTCAAGTGTAAAAGACATATCTATGAGTGTCTCTTGTACTCTTTTTTGAGTTATTGAATGATGATAAGCTAAAAATCTGATATATTAGGAATTTTGTGTAAATGGATGAGTTGTCCCCATCATAGATAAACTCTACATACAAGTGTGAAAAATCCATTGTGATTTTGCCTAATGTCATCAAACAATCACAACCGAGTACAATATCTATAGGCTCCATTTCCAAGGTAATTAGGTTTATTTTGCTTCATAATTTTCAGCCAACTGTAAAGAAACATGTGGGCATATCTCGGGTAAGTTACTCATGAATATATGTGTGCATCACAACACCTGGGTTCAAAATAAGATATCTTTAAAATACCATTTTTATATAATTTTTACATACAGAAGAGTGTAATATAAAGGGGTTATTTACAAATTGAATAGAAAAGGGTTATGTTTTATTCATGAAAAATTCACAGATAAGGATATTGATAAATAGGCCTTGAACGCACATGATGTGGAGGATATACATATAGTAACTTCCCCGAGGGGCATATTTGGATGCTGATTTCTTCTTCACCATTGGCCACCTGAACTCTTATGGGCTACTATGAGTTAGTGGAAAGACAATTCAACTTGTCCATAATGAACTTATTCACAAAATTGTGTATATTGCCGCTATCTATCAAAATGAACACAATCTTCCTATGAATGTTACCCTTCATACAAAGTGTATTAGGGCTCTTAGAACCTGTCCAAGCATCCATGGAAATGGAACAACTAGTGGCAGCACGTGGCTCATCAAAAGTCTCATCTAGATCGAAAGGAACACTCCCACGAGGATCAAAAGAAAAAGAGTCAGCCAAATCATAAAAGTATTGTTGCCCAACTTCTTCTTCAAGATCATCATTTTCAACAATAGGTACAATTGCATTAGCCTTATTAATATCATCTTCACAATCCTCAAAGACTAACATACTATGAGCCTTGGCTTTTGCATTTTTGTATACACACTTTGTGGCATGATAAGGTGTATACTTTCCCTACATTTGAAGCATAAGCCTTTTTTCCTTTCTTTCTTTATAGAGGTCCATAGGAATAGACTTGGGATTCATATGGCTGAGATAGACTTAGGCTTGCTGTCCCCTTGTTTGAAATCAACTCTAGGGTTTTTTGCTGTCTTGAAATTGCTTTGAGGTCTTGAAGCATTGAATGGTGGATAAGTTGGCACTCTTAAGCTCCCACTTACCGCATGATTGGTGCCATAAACATTGCCAACTTGTTCCTATTTGAAAACATTCCTTGGCTGTCCATAACCATGTTGAAATGAAGACTCCCTTCTATATTTTCTTCCATAGTGCTTCATAAGCTCAATAGCTTTGAAAAGACTGATAGGATTTTGTGGCATAACATTAGCTCTGATAATGAAGGCTCTAAGCCATACATATACTTGTGGAGTTTAGCTTCGTCACTAATGCTCTCTACATACATGGTAAGATTAAGGAATTGGTTGGTATACTCCCATTTAGGCCTCTTTGCTCTAAACCATACCATCTTCGTGCCAATTTCTCTTTTTCAAAAGGAGAGACAAAGACCTTAGCCACAAGTGTCTTGAATGCTTCCCAATTCTCTACAAGTATGTTCTCCTTCTTAATGTACCTCCACCAAGAATGCCCAAATCCCTCCAAATGCAAAGAAGCAAGATGAATCTTCATATAATTAGATCTAGGGAATATATCAAAGTAAGATTCCAATTTGAAAATCCATTCCTCTAGATTAGACGGTGAAGATGATTGACCATTGTACTTTGCCAATATGATCTTATCTTTTAGCTCTCTTTCATGGAAGGGTTGCTATCCCAAAATAGAATAATCATGAGAATTAGGCATTGAACCCCCAAAAGAAGATGGAAATCTCCCAATAGGTGGCTTAAAACTAGTATGAAACCTTCCTGTTGGTAAAGGACCTCTAGAAAGTTGGGTATTTAGCCCAAAAGCTTGGGAATTGGCACCATTCAAACTTCCCAAATAGTCACCATGTCTTTGTGAAGTCTCACCTACTTCATATTGGCTGTTTGGGATACCTCTTTGTCCAATGATTTCATGACCTTTACCATTTTAGTTAGGTGGCTTAAGTGGGATTGAGGGTTCACTGTTTAAATATGCTTTCTCCTTTGCTCTTTGAATCCCATTTGCATTTGCATCCTTTGGGAGAGTTGAGCCATTATTTGAGCATTAGATTCTACTAGCTTATCAATGGAACCTTTGTTTGGATAGTGGAATCCACTAACTTCTCAATGGAAGGCTTCGTTTGACTAGTATAAAATATCATCTGCTCCACTCTTGATAATAGCTCCGTATGATGTTGGGCATGCCTATTCTCATGTTCACACATGGTATTGTTGAGCGTACTGATTTTTCCACGCACTTGAGGCTCTTTAGGGCTCTCTTGGGATATATTATCCCAAGAGAGGCATATAATCTCTAATTTGCTGTGCATACTCATCTTAGGCCTTATTTTTGCCTTTATGCCCTACCATAGTAGTGTAGTCCTACAGTACCCCTTGCCAGAAAATTGGCTATAACTTGAGCTAAGAAGCTTTGATTCCAAATTTTTTTTATTCAATTGAAGCCAATGACACCCTCTTTAAGATGAGCTATAACATGTCATAACATGTTTAGGATAGAAAATTTTGCAATTCAATCTCTAAGTCTGAATTGTCTAGGCTTGCACCCTATTTCAACTTGTAAATACCCTGTTTCCACTTGTAAGGGTAAAATAGTGGTTCCCAATCGCTACCAAATCCAATAGGATGCTGAATAGGACATGTGGACAACCTGTAGTACCTACAACTATACTTCAATAATGAAATTGGTACTTGTAAATACCTTGCAATGTCCTGTAAAGTCCTTGTTTTACCCTGTTTTTCTCTTAAAGGTACTTGAGACTTTGAAGGCACTTCAATATTCAATTCTCCACTCGCTATACTTGTGTGAGGGATAAAACAGTACGTTAGGCTCCCTACACGGGCTCCAAATCACTGGGAGGTGGGCAAAGTTCCCCCTGGGTTGATTGATTGTACCCATTTGAGATTTTCAACAGTGAGGAAGGTTCACCTCTGTTTTGTCCCACTATCTCTCTTAGTATCCACCTTTTTCCTCGGTGGGATTATTAACATGGCAGTAGCATACTGCTCTAATCAATCAGCATGAGATGCATTTTTGAAATATCCACTTAACCCTTTTTATGGAATGCAATAGGATGGAAATGTTGAAAAATTGAATGGGAAGAGGCTCTTACCAATGCATTTCAGTGACTCACTGATTGCTAGTACTTACCCTTTTATAATATTTCAAGCTTGGGTAAAAGAAATCAACCAATCAATGGACTAGCGTAAGTAATCTTATCAATCAATAGGATTAATCAATCAAATTATGCAATGAAAAAAATTTCAATTTGAAGTCCCTAATTCACTATTTAGAACCAATATGCATCAAGTAAACATTGCATTACATGAATGGATTGATGTAAGAAATAGTTGGCTAAGATTTGATGAAAATTATTCAATTCTATAATCTCTCAATCAATTGGATAAAGCTCAGCAAATGGACAAATGAGAGAGATTAAGAATTGAAGAAGAGCACCTTTGACATGGTTGATGATGACTTGATTAATCCTCAAATTCTTGATGAAGCCTCTGATGGTCCAATGTTGCCAAAATAATCTTCAAGGCTTGTGTATTTAATGCTTGGGAGCAGACTTGAAGCTTCAGATGCTTAAGATTGAAGCATTAAACCCGTTTCCCCCAGATTTTGGCTCATGGAAGCTCTTGAGCTTCAATCTTTGACCATTTGTGCTCAATCCTTGCAATTTCTTTAAGAAATCTTATTGAAATGATTCCATGGGCTGAAATGATAAAGAATCTTTAAGAAATTGAAGCTTGAGCTAAAGCTTTCATGGTTGTCCATGGACTGCACAGTTAGGGTTTATAGGAAGGTTGAAGATTGAAGAATGGGGTACAATCTTTAAAGTTTGTTGAAGGATTTCACTTGTTTATGGTTTGAAGAAGTTCCCAAGGTTGAAGAATTAGCATGAGCAGTAGGAAGTAGACTAGAATCAGCCCAAAAAATACGCTGCATTTTTCAAGGTTATTTCTGGCTCCATGGCTGAGCTCTCTTGTGGTAAATGGGTTGTCATCATGAAGATCTTGAAGCGAGGAAGTTAGGGCAGGTGTTGCTTGGTCAAGAGGAGCGGGGATTTGAGAGTTAGGAAGAGATCTTGATGGTAGACTCTATGAAACTTGTAGGAAGCCCCAACAAAGGAGAAAGAGAACCCAGTCTTTACAAAAAGCAACCATAGTTTGTTTCCCAACTAAGTCAAATTAACTCCCATTTGACCTAGTTACCTCCAAATTGTATGAAAATTTGATGAAGACTTGCTATTTAGCCTTCCACCTTCCATATCCGCCCTTGAAGATCTCTAGATATAGTCTCCTTCTAACTGTAGATGACTTGCAAACCTTTGCTAGTCACTATCTATGTCAAGTACCTTGAACTGAAATAGAGAAAAAAAAGGATCAAAGATCAATGCTTTGATAACACTTGTCAAGAAGAGAACTAGAGAGAGAGGAGGAGAGAGAAGGCTACATAAGAGAGAGAAAAAGAAGTGCACAAGTGAGAGAAAGAGAGTGACAAAGAGAGAGATAGATTAGAATAGAAGAGAGAAAGATAGGAAAGAGAAAGAAGCCATTGAAGCTGAGGGCAAGGTAGTGAGAAGGAAATCAATGTATTAATGTATCAAAAGATGAGAAAAATTGCATGTCCCCTCTTTTTATACCTATGTCAGTGTGACATGGCACCTCTATTATTTACACCTTAAATCCTTATTGTTTCCAACTTCTTACAGAATGAGTATGCATTACAATTGATGCTAGGGGAGGCTATGAAGTATTATAGTACAAAATCGATTGCAGAGACAAACGACTCATTAAATGCACATGTTATTCTTCTTAGAAACCTAAACCTAAGAAGGGGTCTGTGTAATGGTACACGGTTGATCTGTAAGGCCTTCAATGGAAAGGTGATAGATGCTGAGATAATAACAGGGAAACATGTGGGTGAATAGGTTTTTATTCCTAAGATTACTTTTATTTCCATTGATGTGCATCTACCATTTACTATGAAACGAAGGCAAATTTCCATCCAATTGGCATTCGCTATGATGATCGACAAGTCACAAGGGTAGACTCTATCCATTATTGGGCTTTATCTAAAGGTCCTTGAATTTATGCATGGTCAATTGTATATTGCATTTTCAAGGGTGAGATCTTCGCATAGTGTGAAATTCTTATTGGGTGACAAGGATGGGAATATGACCACAAACATTATATACAAGGATGTACTTCAAAAGGTGTAGAGATATGCATTGCTATTCTCGATCGTGTAGCAGGGTCACTGGTTTGACATATGTGTGAATTGCTCTTCATGCCATGTTTGGTTAGCATGTACTCTTTTAGAACTGGATTATTTTTCATGTTCATTATTTTATTCGACTTTTGCAGATGCCTACCCTAGAGTGGGGCTATTACCCAACTTCTAACTATCAAAAGGAGCTACAGTGCACGTTGGGTGTAGTAACGAGCGATGATATCATAAGAAAGATGCTTGCAAGAATTGTTGAGTGTTTATATGACAATGTCAACATAGACATTAAGCTCTTGGTTTTTATTGAAGTTGTGCATTGTGGATGCATATAGTGTTTTTGGGTGCATATCTACAAGGTTGACCGCGAGAAGAGTTTCAATGCTCTCATACTAATAATAAGATATCGAGGCATTAGTTTAAGTATGGGTTCAAGGATTTGGGTTGTTTTATTATGCTGCATCAATGTCTATCGCTACCTACTAAATGATTCACAAGTGTTCATCTGCAAGGTATTATTATTTTGGAAATGATATGGTCTTTGTTAGTTATTCTATGTACTTATATTGATATTTTTTTCAAATGGTGGTGCTACAAAGAGAGATAGGACTATCACATCCCCTGTGCACAATTACCAACAAAATTTTTGGAATTGACCTCTGCTTCATCTTCACATGCTTTTCTTAAGAATGGAAAATTTGCCAATGATTCCTTGAAGAATATGAGGCTTTGTTTCTATTAGGTACCTCTGAAGAAGCGATACCTTTTTTGGTTGGCATTGGCCATTTACATGCGGTACTTGAAAATAGTTGGGCGTGTATGGATAGAATACTCTAAATAGGTTTGCAAAAAATCCAACTAAAGGGCTCACTAAATTGCACTACCATTTTCCTATTCATTAACCTTCTAAATTTTCTTCTAGTAATCATATTCTAAATGGGATCAGAAACGCCATTAGTCCTAGCCATTAATAATGGATACTAGGTGTTGTATGAATCCAAATTTTTCATTGTTAACATTTGAAAATGTGTCTTGATATTAGCGTAATATTGATATCTATGATATTGGTTCAAGAAGTTACCCATGTACAGTACAAGCTTGAGCATGGTTCTTATTTAATGGACAAATTAAAGTCATCACACATCCCAAAATGTCTTTGTAACATAAAGATGGAATACACGGTACACCCAATGCTAGAATATAGTGATGATTCAAGAAGTTGACCATAACCATACTAAAAAATGTAGCATTACGAAGTCTTATATATGCATGCCAACATGATAATAAATGTAAACGTACCACAAACACTTAACATAACAAAATTATAATAACATTTGATACTTTAATAGTGGTCTAAATCAAACATTGCAAGAGAAGCTTTGGTGTGATTTAAGTGATGACAAGCATGAAGTTAACAAGTAGGTTCTTTAGAGCACCTTCCCCCAACCCCTTTTCCCAATGGCATGACACATGATGCCTTCACATTCCTACCCATCAAATGATGCCAATATTTGAAATGAGTGGAAAAAGTTGGGGAACTTTTGCAAATTAGCAAAATTAGTGAAACACACCTAGCTATTATTGATTTTTTGTGTATTTTAAAAAGGCACTTATGAAAGTCCCTTAATAATGAAGATTATATGGATAGAAATATCTATCTTTTTTTTTGCTATTCTTTGGAACACTTAAGAGTGAAGGCATCACTATTATGATAAATTATCTTATTACTTGAGAATAATCTATGATTTTTAAATTTATTTAGTGAACTTTCATGTGTGCCTAGTAGATAGATGGCAAAAAATGAATATGTTTTTTTGTTTCTAGTGAGCATGTTATTAGATGGAGTCATGCAAATGTATTTTGGGTTCTACTATCATGTAGATTTACTTATGCACTCATGTATAGATTTATTTGTGATTACTATAATATTTGTAATAATGTCTAAGAGCAAGAAAAATATTTTTGTAATAAGACTTCTACTATATGGAACTCATATAATTTTGTATGCAGGTTACTCTTTTATACCATATTGCATGTCTATTTGGTTGATAAGCCCCCCATCTCTAGTATTGCCTTTATTTGATGATGATGTACTAATGATATACATATTTCCATGTAAGTTGCAAGATAGGATACTATATGCATGGATTGATGTGATAGTTTGCATGACATATTATAATGGGTTTGATGGCTTAACAACTCTCTTCGTTGATGATAAAACCTCTTCAAGGATATTCTAAATGATAAATCTATAACATGTTTGCATAACAACTATTGGCTAATTCTAGCGTGAACAAATGTATACTTTCATACTACTCGCATTAACTACCACATGTGTAGATCAAGAATGAGTCTAAATCTACATGAGTTATTGACTTGCAATTCTCTTTACAGATGGGAAAAGCCTTTTTTTTTTTTGGGATAGTTAAACTTATAAGTTTTTATTTTAGCAACTCTCCTTGCTAACGTAAACTACTCATTTCAAAGGAAAATGATCATGAATTTCTTAAGTGCTATGAGTAGAGTCCTAGAACATGCCTAAATTTCCTTTAGTTGCCTACTTGGTAGCTATATGTGTCATTCACAAAACCTCATCAACAATGTTTTGAAGAAGCTACTTTCGTGGCAGTTTTCTCAATTTTTGTATTATGCTAATTTCAATGGCATGTTATAATTACATCAGCTACTATTAGTGTAGCTACTACCACGTGTCATGAAGAAATTGTGGTATTTATTGTAGAGATATTATTAGTGTAGATACTATAAATAGATCAACTACTATTAGTGTAGCTACTACCATGAGTCATGAAGACAATCGTGGCATTCAACATCAATCACTCACAAGTATTCCCACCTTAAGCATAAATGTTTAAGAGATGTTGACTTACCAACCCTCTCCCTTGATGGAAAGACTTCTTCAAGAAAAATTTGGGACTAAACTTACTTGGTAGCTCTCATTGTAGATGGTAGGAACTTATTGAGAATATTGAGATGGTCAAATTCACATAAATCGCTATTTTAGCAACCCTCTTTTCTAGTATTTAATGCTCATTTAAAAGGTATACTATCATAACCTTCTTAATTATGATTAGTAAAACTATAAGATGCAACCACATTTGCATGAGTTGCCTACTTGGAAACTGTATTTTGTGGTTGAAAAAACCTCTTCAAGAATCTATTGAAGCTAAATTTACATGAGTAACTTTCATGGAAACTCTCTTAGCTAAATTTTTTTGCTGGTTTCAAAACATTTTGTCATTGTATCAATTATTATTAATGAATATTGGTGTGCTATAACTGTAAGTTCTAGCTTTTTGGAAATGTTTGGAAAAGTAATGAGCTCAATGATTATTTTAAGGGTGAATGTATTTATGTTGCCAGGGGCTTAAGTAGGTTAATTCACATTATCAATGACCTTGATAAGAGGTATCTGCATATTGTGACACCTGCACTCCCATAATAGTAGCCTAAACAAATGTTCATTTGTAGATGGATATAGGTATAGCTACTGGCTTTCAGATTTAGGTATTTGATGTTGAGGACTTCCTAGTTTTTGTTCTTCAAGAATTACATGATTTTGATAGTTTTAAAAGACTTGTTTAGTGGTTCCTTAAAATGAATTTTTTGAAGAATTTTCTTATGTCGATCAAGCCTTAGAAAAAAATATACATTGATTGTGACCCAATGTAGTTCTGTTGCCCTCTTTGAGAGTAGAGTAGCGGGACTTAGGCACTTTCAAGAGGACCAATTCCCCTTCCTAGAACTCCAAATGCCTTCTTTTCTCATCAACATAGAGTTTCATGTGTGTTTGTGCCTTCTAAAGATTCACTTTACATTGCTAAAGTAAGGCTTGCATGCAATCCAACTCAGCCTAACTCTGAGGGTTTATCTTATCATTAAATAAGAATGTGGGGAGGGAAACCTTATACTCATATAAGGCCTCAAAGGGGGAAACTCCAATACTGGATTGGGTGGAGTTATTATATGCAAACTTAGCCAAGTGGAGCCGCGCATCCCAACTATGTTGTATATCATGGCAAAAGTGCCTCAAATATGTCTCAAGCCATTTGTTCACTCTTTCAGTCTAGCCATCAGTCTGAGGGTGGTATGTAGTGGATGGAGCAAGCTTGGTCCCCATGGATGTGAAAACTGTCTACCAAAAATTTCTCATAAACATTACATCCCTATCATGCACTATGACTTGTGGTAAGCCATGCAACTTGAAGACATATTCCATAAATTGAGTGGCCACCTAAGAGGCAATGTATTGGGTCTTAGTGGGGATAAAGTGGTTAGCTTTTGTGAGGCGATCAACTACCACATAGATACTATTCCACCCTTTCTTGGTCACAGGGAGGCCAATGATGAAGTCCATTGTGATATGAGTCTATTTTCCTTAAGGGATAGGGAGGGGCTACAAGAGGTCAGTGGGCTTGAGTGTACTGTCCTTGTTCTATTGGCATGGAACACATTTGGTCATAAAGTCCTTGACATCCCTCCATAAGACTTTCCAATGAAAGCTCTTGGAAATCTTATCATATGTTTTGAAAACACCCAAGTGATCAGAAGTGGGGCAAGAATGCATCTCTTTCATGATCTTTTTTGTGAAGGGGAAAGTGTGTGGGATGACAATCTTGCCATGGGACCAAATAAGACCATGCTTGAGCTAATGTTGGGAGTTTTCAATCATGACCCCATGTTGTAATTTCTGGAAGATGTGGCTGAAGTGGTCATCTAACAAGTAAGATTCTTGAAGCTCTTCAATCCAATCACTATGCAATTTCGAAATAGAGGGTACTCTGCATGCCCACATCCAAGAGAGTGAATCATCCACAATATTATCCTTGCCTCGAGTGTGAGAAATGTCAAAGTCATAGTTTTGTAATGTTGCCACCCATCGCCTTTGCTTAGGAGTCAAAATGGATTGAGTCAAGTAGTATTGGAGGTCTTGGTGGTCACTTTTTACTTGGAAGCAGCTGCCATACAAATAGTGGTGTCATTTTTTGATGCCATGGAGGATGGCCAACATCTCTTGGTCATATACATTCATTTGCATCTCCTTATCATCAAGCTTGCGGCTCTCAAATGCAATCACACCATGCTCTTGCAACAATACTGCACCAATACCCCTGCCACTGGCATCACAATGAATGGTAAATAGCTTAGAGAAGTCATGGTAGACAAGGATGGGGGCGAAAGTAAGCATGTCCTTTAATTGATTGAAACTATGATCAGCAGTGGCATCCCAAAAGAATGACTTCTTTTTTAATCGATCAATTAAAGGTGCTACAATGGTGACATAGTGCTTAATGAAGCATCTATAGAATGAAGAGATACCAAGGAGGCCATGCAATGAAGTGGTGGTGGAAGGAGTGGGCCACTCCCTAACACATTGCACCTTCGGGTTAGCCTATATGCCATTTTTGCTCACAATGTGTCCCAAGTACTCCATAGATGTTTGCATGAAGGTGCATTTTCTCTCCTTAGCAAAGAGTTGATGTTCTCTCAATATATCAAACACCCTTCTAACATGTGCCAAGTGCTCCTTTGATGACTTGCTATAAATGAGGATGCCATTGAAGAAAACAAGCACAAAATTGAACAGAAAGGGTTGAAGGATCTCATGAAAGCTGAGCTTCTAGATGTTGTCGACTAAAATGAAAGCTAGGGTGGAGCTTAAATGGATGTTCATGGCAGGGTATAGCAACAAACTGAGCCTTGTTGGAGGGGGGGGGGAGGGGGGTTCAAATGCCAAGCAAGAAGGCCCAAACTTGGCCAGGAGGAGTAGGGGAAGCTGTCAATACCATGGGGAAGGCACATGAGGGGTGAGATTTGAGGTGGGGGAGGGCATGTAAAGCATGGAACAACAATGCAAAATGTGCCGCAATTTGCAGGCTGTTCCTTGGGCTCTCTTCCTGGCTATAACCCTCCACACGGGTATTGCCCTTAGTCAAGGGCAAATGGGGAAGGTTCCTAGGGCTTCAGTTGGGCACTTCCATGGTTGCTTTGAGGGAAAAGAAGGATTCTTCTCTATTGTGTGGCTATGGTAGCTTATCTGAGGGGAGAGAGAAAGGGAGGGCTGAAGCAAAAAGTAACTAGGATTTTGTGCTCTTCCAACTCCTGGAACTCTAAACTTGGCCTAGAACCCCTAAAATTTGCATGAAAGAAGTGTCAACCTACTATTTTTAACCATTTTACCTCCAAATATGTTTGAGTCTCTAGCCATAGCTCTTGCTTGCTCCAAAAAGCTGAGGGAGGTTAACTATGGTCCTTCCTGCTATACATATACCTGTAAGCCGAGTAACTAGGATTTTTGGGATTTGAAAAGGAGGAAAGAGGAAAGAAGAAAAGGACCAAAGCCTGAAGCTCTGATACCACTTGTAATGAATGAAGTTGAGAAGAGAGAGGAGAGGAGCTGAAGAGAGAGAAAGAGAGCAAGAAGAAGAGGAAAGAAGACTAGGAGAGGAGAGAGAAAGACAAAAAAGAGAGGAGAAGGGAGAAGGAAGCCATGGAAGCTAAAGATGAAGATAAATATTATGTTCTTGATAATAACTGGTTGCCCTAATTTGGTACTCTTACACCTTATATACCACCCAATCACTGTGACTGGGTGTCTAACCCCTAGTTTGTATGTATCTCGCTTGTTATAATAAGATTTTGAAATTTTTATACTTGAAAACAACTCTCTATCATCCTTGAAAGTTCCATCTATAAATGATTGGATAGCCCTACTAACTCAAAGCTAGGAATAAAGCAGCCAGTCTAGTGGAATCCCTCACTAGACTTTTGGTGTCTTTATCTTATATCAATTATGAAGACACCTATCATTTGTATTTTTACATATCTTCCTTACGAGGGATTGTTAATACACTTTTTCACATAAATTCTATTCTTGTATATCATTTGGCTACAAATGTGGTTGAAACATGAGAAGTCTTATTAAATTGATCCTAATCTTATTCACCTTGAAGAGGATAAAGTGTTGAGCCCCTTACTAGTTCTAAGTCTAATAAATCCTTCTCCAAAGCTATTTTATCCAATTTTGGATGTGTCATTCCATTATTTCCTCCTAGATGGTTGGAATTAGGCTCAATAAAGTTGGACCATAAGCTTTGGACCTTGAAGTGATAAGTCATTGTAGTACCTTTACAATACAATATTTGGCCTTGATTTGTAGTCTTTCCTAAGATATTGTGGCACAATTTCATTCTTTGGCTCTTCAAACCAAATAAATGTTACCCACAAAATTTTCTTTGATTTGCGAATCATTAAATTATCTAACTTGTATAATTTAAAGATGTTCTAATAAACCCTTTATAACCAAAATGAAAGGTCCATCCAATTCATATGATGTTTCCAAAAGAAAAATATATCTTAATAATTATTGGAATACCTTTAGACCTTTTTAAGGTGTCATTGTGGTGCCACTACATGTGTTACTTCTGTTGTTTGGTTTGATAATTTGCTATGGTATATTTTTCAAACCTTCCTAAAATAATTTTAGTTTTTTAAGTCTTGCTCAAGTATTTGGTTTTATTAAATGGGTATCTTCCATTTCTCTTGAAATTAGAACTGCCCTTATCGTGTATTACTTATTCCATGGTTTTATACTTGAGGCTATGAAAAATCTACATTATCTTTCAAACACTCTCCCTTATTGGTCAAATTAGAAAGTACTCCCATTGCCAATACCATTAAAATTATTCTAAATCTCAAGAGAGGACAATGGGTGAAAAGGCTACTTCCAACACCATTCTGCAAGTTTCATCTTCAACCAAAAACCAAGGTACTATAGAGGGAACAATGATTTCAATGACATTACGAAAACTCTTGATTTTTTTCAAAAAATTTTGACAAGTAAGGAACTTTTCTCTCAGGTATAACGATATGGTTAAATTATATGCTCCAAAAAGAAAATGTAATGGCTTATTTATGTACTTTTTGTTAAACTAGTAATAGGAAAAACCACTTTTGTGGCAATTTGGAGCCTCTACAAAAAATTAAATTTCTCCTCAATGACAAAGATTAAGAAAAAATGGTTTTGGAAAATGTGATCAACAGAAGATAGTAGTTGAGAGAATTTACAAAAGTTAAAACTAGCTAGGAAACCTATATTTCTATGCCCACCTTTGAGTTCATTTTCATAGAAATTTAGGAGAAAATAGTGCTTCTAATCAAAACCATTTTTAAAACATCCTACAACTTTCATGAGAAATACTTTGATACGTATCATATGTATTTCCATTAAGGGGATTGCAATTAGATTAAACATTGTGAACTTTTATAATAGCTTGAAATAGTGTTGTCGATGGTTACTTTAACCATTTTTTGTGTACATTTGAAAATCCAATTTCTATAGATAATGAGTTTTTACTTGTAACTTTTTTCAAACATTTTATTATACTATCGAGCAATATTGCTAAATTTTTATATACTTTTGGTATTATAAGCACATGCTATTTCAACTATAGTCAAGTAGGGCGTGAGCCATTAAAGTGACTTATGACTACTTTTGTGGCAATCACAAGGCTACTCTTAATAAAGGTTTTATTTTATTAAATATAAGAAAAGTATTTCAAAATTAGCTATTCCTTTGGGCATTTATCAAGTAATTAATTATCTTGTGCTTAAATTTGAATGGAACTATACTAAGAATATTAGCAAAATGGCATATAAACATATGGAGGTCTTTAGTGATGGATTTGATATTAGTAATGAATACATTTATTAAAATTCTATACAATTCAAATATTTTTCCAAGATATTTAAGATTTTACAACTCATGCTCTCACTCTTGACACAATTTTTTTTGCAAGAGGTTGGAAATAATGTAAGAAATATGTAATATTCCCCCGTACCCCCCTCCCCCATTAAATTTTTTTAATTTTAATACAATTTGTTTTACTCTCTCCCTCTCTCCCCCTGCCAATTGCATGGCGGGGAGAGAGAGAGAGAGAGGGAGCAAGGAGTGAGAAGGGGGGGCATGCAGCCCCCCAGGTGGAAGGGGGTGGCCACCCAGAGAGAGAGAGAGAGAGAGAGAGAGAGAGAGAGAGAGAGAGAGAGAGAGAGAGAGAGAGAGAGAGAGAGAGAGAGAGAGAGAGAGAGAGAGAGAGAGAGAGAGAGAGAGAGAGAGAGAGAGAGAGAGAGAGAGAGAGAGAGAGAGAGAGAGAGAGAGAGAAGGAGAAGGAGAAGAAGAAGAAGAAGAAGAAGAAGAGAGAAGAAAAATAAGAAAAGAAGAAGAAGAGGGAGAGAGAGAAGAAGAAGAAGAAGAAGAGAGAAGAAGGAGAAGAAGAGAATAAGAAGAAGAAGAAGAAGAAGAGAGAGAGAGAGAGGAGAAGAAGAGAAAAAGAAGAAGAAGAAGAAGAAGAAGAAGAGAGAGAGAGAGAGGAGAAGAAGAAGAAGAAGAAGAATGAAAGGGACCGACAGATCGAAGGTTGGACTCGAGAGCTATGGCGGGAGAGCAAGAGCAAGAGCAAGAAAGGGAGAGACTAGAAATGGAAACTCCAACAGTCACAATGTGTGGCAGGCCTTCCTTTATTCAAACTGTCACTAAAAGAATAAAGAATAAAGTGATGGTGAACAGGCGCCCGTCACCTGCAGTGTGTAGTGGCGATGACTGTCAGTGTAGTAAAACATAGGCGGCTAGGTAGAGGCGCCTTTACCCCCAACAACCTCCCACTTAAATGCGAATTTGCCCCAGTGAGGAGTGAAAAGAAAAAGAAAAAACAAAGACAATACAATATGTACACATGTACAATAGGATGAGGAAAGACGTCATCTCATCCCATGCCATCAACCTCCTGAGGAAGGCAAAGCGCTCTGTAGAGAGGCTTTTCGTGAGCAGATCTATAGGATTCTGGTTAGTCGAGATCTTGACAAGAATAATAGACTTGTCCTCAACGACCCCACGTATGAAGTGATACCTCACCTCAATGTGTTTCGTCTTTGCATGTAAGCGGATTCTTGGCTAACTGAATAGCACTCATAGAATCGAATGCAGTGTAGGGATAGCATCAATACCAAGATCTGCAACCAAACGACCCAACCAAATGGCCTCCTTGCAAGCCTCAGTGGCTGTAACATACTTGGCCTCTGTAGTAGAAAGGGCTGTGCATTTCTGCACCCTGGACATCCAAGAAATAGCACCTCCAACATATGTGAATACATAGCCGGAAGTGGACTTCCTACTATTTGCATGTCCTGCATAATCAAAGTCAGTGTACCCCACAATTCCTGTATCTTGGCTGCCATAGCATATGCACATATCTGCAGTGCCCTTCAGGTACCTCATGATACCCTTCATGGCATCCCAATGCTTTTTGCCAGGTGTAGCCATATAGCGTGCCACAACACCAATTGTGAAGGCAATATCTGGATGAGTGGCTATCATGGCATACATAAGACTGCCCACTATGGATGTATAGGGAATCTTGGCCATCTTGGCACTCTGCTCATCTGTTTGCGGACAATCAGTGTGTGATACCTTCACATAAGAAGGCTTTACGTCTTGCATGCGGAAGCGCTCAAGGACTTATGAATGTACTCCCTCTGTGACAAGTAGAGGAGTCCTTGATGCCTGTCGTATGTAATGTGCATACCAAGTATATGAGCGGCCTGTCCCAGATCTTTCATCTCAAAGCTCTTCTTGAGCCGAGCCTTAAGAGCATCTAGCTCATCATGAGCTTTCCCTGCTATATCAGCATATCATCCACATAGAGTACCAAAATCAATAAAGAACGATCATGGGCTTTCTTCGTGTAAAGACACAGATCCATAGCACTCCGGCTGTAGCCCTGTGACTGCATAAAGGCATCAAACTTATGATACCACTCTCTAGGTGCCTGTTTCAAGCCGTAAAGACTTTTCTTCAATTTGCACACTAGGTGCTCCCTGCTGCCAGGTTCTGCAAAGCCCTTAGGCTGCTCCATATAAATCTCATCATGCAAGTCCCCATGTAAGAAAGTCGTCTTGACATCCATCTGGTATAAATCCAAGTCAAGCTAAGCAACCAAAGCCAAGACTAAGTGCAGGGTGGTCATCTTAACCACAGGAGAAAAGACCTCATCAAAGTCCACACCATGCTCCCACTTAAAACCCTTTGCTACCAATTTAGCCTTGTATGCTGGCTTGGGGTGTCCAGGGGTACTTTTTAGCTTGTACGCCCACTTACATGGCAAAGCCTTCTTGCTCGTAGGCAAGGAAACCAAATCCCAAGTGTCATTCTTATGCAGGGAGTCTATCTCAGACTGCATAGCCCTCTCCCAGGAGTGATTGCCACCCTTGTGCATAGCCTCATCATAGATGAAAGGCTCTCCTGCATCTGTAACCAAGACATAATGCATCGAGGGCTGAAATCTATCAGGTGGACGTCTGTCTCTAGTAGACCGTTTCACGACAGGCTCTACTGTCTTCCCAATTCCTATCCAACACCCTGACCATGAGCATTTGTTGCAGTTATAGGCTATCCAATTGGCTGTGCGGGAGCTCTCGGCTCCTCTTGAAATATGACCATGTAGATCTCAACAACTCTCTTAGGCTGCCTATGCATCTTGTCTTCATGGAAGACTACATCATGACTGCGGATGACTTTTCGCGCCTGCGGATCCCAGAGATGATAACCCATCTCGCATGCATCCCCATAACCAAGAAAAATGCATTTGACACTCTTGGGATCCAGCTTACTTCTCTTGTCCCTGGGCACATGGCAAAATGCCTCACATCCAAAGACATGGAGATGCGCATAAGAGGGAGGTTTTCCAGTCCATACCTCCTCTGCAACCTGGAAATCCAAACCACTAGAGGGTGATCTGTTTATGACTTGCACAACTGTACTAACTGCCTTAGCCCAAAAGCTCTATGGTAGGCCTGCATGGCTAAGCATACTGCATACATGCTCTTGGATGGTTCTATTCATCTGCTCAGCCAAACCATTCTGGGGGGGTGTAGGGGGTGGTCAACTAACACTTAATACCCCTCTCATCACATAACTGCTCAAAAGCACGTGAGACATACTCACCCCCGTTATCTGTCCTTAGGCATTTTAGCCTATACCCAGTCTGGTTCTCAACCAATGCAAGCCATCTCTGAAACACAGCCAAGACAAAGGATTTCAGCTTAATGGGATAAGCCCAAACTTTCCGTGAAAAATCATCTATGAACGTAACAAAATACTTTGCACCACCCATAGACTAACAAGGCATGGGCCCACAGACATTCGAATGTACCAATGCCAAGGGCTCACTCATGCGTGACCTACCAGACTTCTTATGCGTGGACCTAGTTTGCCTGCCATAAAGACAATGCTCACATGAATCAAAACATGCATAATCAAGGGGCGGTAAGTATTGCAAACTAGAAAGCATTTTCATTTCCTTCAAAGACATATGGCCCAAATGGGCATGCCAAAGAGATACATGTGGGATAGAACCCACAGACAAAACATGATCAAGGGAAGAAGCTGATACAATCAAGGGGTAGAGACTGCCAGCCTTGGCATTTCTCACAATCACAAGTCTACCACGAGTGATCCTCCATGCAGAGTCTCCAAAACATACATGATATCTTGCATCATCAAGCTGTCCATCTGACATGAGACTGTGTGTCAAAGTAGGTACATGACGTACATCCTGCATAACAAAACTGTTGCCAGAAGGAAACTGCAGCCTAATATCACCAATGCCCACAATATCAAGAGAGCTGTCATCACCCAAGTGCACAGAACCCAAAACAGTACAGTATGAATGAAACCACTCTCGGCAAGGTGTCACATGAAAGGATGCACCTGAGTCCAAGAGCCAACACTGTGCATACATAGAGTGTATCTTTGTCATCTGCGAAGCACTAGAAGAAGCTGCTAGGATATAATCATCATCATCAACATTCTTAGGCTGCATAACATTGATCTCTTCAATTTTAACACTGGACTTTGCAGGTACTATGCTGTGATCAGAAGACTTATCCTGCACTTTGTCTTTCCCCTTATCTTTACGCCTTTCATTGCGCAATTCATGGCATTGTGGCCTAATATGGCCCTTTTTCCCACAATGGTGACAAGTAACATCTGCATTCCTGCCACGGGATTTGCTACATGACTTCCCACGAGACTTGGACCGAGATTTCTGAGAATCCCGTCCACGGCCACTACCATTGCCATGCTTTCCATATCCATCATTCCTGCCTCTAACTATCATAGCATGAGACACATGAGAGGCATCCAAATTCTTACGATTAACCTCTTCTTGTAGAAGAGCACTCTCAACATCAGATAATTTCAAGGTAGCAGTAGAGGCAAGTCAAGTTCTTGAGTATAGCATGGAACTGGCTCAAGTGAGCAGACATAGTCACATTCTCCTTCATGCGCAGATCCATAAGCTACTTCAGCCACCAATATATCTGACTCGTTGGACTTTTCTTGTCATTTTTTATCTTTTCCCACAACTGCCATGCACTTTGTTCTTCCTCAAAGACATTATAGTGAACCTGTTCTGTGAGAGACAATACAATAGTGGACTTGCATAACTCATCAAGCTCAAGCCATTCCTCATCTGGCATAGTTGCAGGCGGATGCCCGCTTAACCTCAAAGGTTTGATCTATGATTTTTGCACCAACATCTGCCAAATCTCGCTCTTCCAATAAGATTAATTCGTACTATCAAGCTTAGTGATGTTGAAAATAACATGATTAGTGGACGAACTTGCCATAATACAGGCTGGAAAACTGTAGACAGTTCAAAATTGCTTGCTGTTTACTGCAGAAAATGACAAAAAAAATCACCAAAATTGAAGGAAAATGGTGAGGAAAGTGGAATCAAAGCTGCTACCCACCAAGTACTAGTGAAAGTACATCATTTCAAAGTGTTCTAGCATGAAAAATCCATGTCAGTCCATACATATATACTTGTTGTAATAAATTTCAGATGTCACTAAAAGAGAGCTAACATTGCCAAAATCGGATTCCAAGGCAATCAGATATTGCGAAGACCAAAACCGGCATCATGCAAGCATAGCATAAGCATATGACGGTCGATAAGCATGAATCCAACACCCAAGTATGTCATACAAACATCTGCTTGTGAGTAGGCACACCCCCAGTCAACGGGGAAAAGTGTTCATGCCACCACCAAAACTTGACATAAGTAGGTGTCAGCTCACAAAGATACGGATCCAAAATTGAGACTTAGCTCATAAGCGTATGCAGTGAACCAAGACATATGATGTATCATCCCAAAAGTTAAGAAGTCCCAAAGTCTCAAGTGTCTGTAACTACTCAATGGCATGTAACAGCTCAATGCATAAAAGTACTGCCTGCTCAATGTCTAATAAGCATTCAAGAATGCTCCCACTGGCACAAAAGTCATATGTATGAGCTCAAGAGCTCAAGCCAAGGCAAGACACAGTGCCAATGACATATGTCTCCGTATGTAGCATCCGTAAGCATGTATGACATCAAATACATCCCAATCCAAACTCTGACAAGCCAAGTAACATCCAAGACTACTCCAGATAATCCAAAATGCATCAAAGGTGGAGCCTCAATGAGCACTCAAGCTCAACGTATGCATAGGGTAATCAACCGTGACATGAGCATCAAGCCGTAGGCAATGGGTATGCATAAACCCAAGAAGTATAATTGTCAAAGCATATATCAATGTCAATAAGTGTGGGCTGAAATAAGCTCAAGCTTCCAAAAGCATCCGGATTCAATGACAAGCTCAAAGTCATCCCTCGATGATCAATACATCATAGCATAACCCAAGACATACATCTGGAACCAATAGGCATATGTCAAAGCATGAAAGATAGCTTCAACCCAAGAGTGTTCAGCATGTATTTATTGTTATAAACTGTGTATTTCCAGCCCCAAAATTAGGCCAAAATCATAGCATTACATGTAGCTTCAACCCCCCAATCAATCGGGATGCAATAGGCATCAAACCGGTTATGTAGTCATGCCCAAACAAGCATAGACATACAAATACATGTTGTCTCAGACTTGAAATCTATTGCAGAAGATTCTATCATCAGAATTTGGTAAATCCAACATCACCATCGCATCCGGAGCGTGCCAAAATCCCAACTTAGACTCTTACCTTGCCTAAATCGGGTTCCAAATGCTTGAGATATGACAAAAAGAGTGATTTTTGGGCCAGATTTTGAAACAGGCGCAAAAAAAACGTGAGCTGGCTGGGGGGGATCTTCTGTCCCACATGTCAACAATGGGGCTTAAAGGGGGCACAAATGAGGGCCAAAGAAGGCCTACACCAAGCCTCAGCAAGCCTTGATAGGCTGGAAGCAAGATCCAGGTGAAGGAAGCTCCAAGAGGTGTGAGCTATGGTTGCCCACAACTTGTTTACAGCCTATGAGACCTAAGAACTGAAGTAAACCCTAAAGAAAATGATCAAATACCTCTGATGTAATGCCCTGAAGGTGCCCAACAATGCCGGGAAGGTGCTCGGGAAACCGGGAAGTGACGGGAGCTTGGAGGAGTCGGATATGGCTATTGGGAAGGAGACCCAATGCAAGTAGGGAGTCGATGGGATGCTAAGAATGCCACGAACCAAGCTCAAGAGTCGAAAAGCAAAGCTCTAATACTAGTTGAAAGGGAGCGACGGATCAAAGGTTGGACTCGAGAGCTATGGCGGGAGAGCAAGAGCAAGAAAGGGAGAGACTAGAAATGGGAACTCCAACGATCACAATGTGTGACCGGGCCTTCCTTTATTCAAACTGTCACTAAAAGAATAAAGAATAAAGCGACGGTGACGGGCACTCGCCACCTGCAGTGTGCAGTGGCAGTGATTGTCAGTGTAATAATACACGGGCAGCTAGGCAGAGGCGCCTTTACCCCCAACAAAGAAGAAGAAGAAGAAGAAAAAGAAGAAGAAGAAGAAGAAGAAAAAGAAGAAGAAGAAGAGGGAGAGAGAGAAGAAGAAGAAGAAGAAGAAGAAGAAGAAGAAAAGAAGAAGAAGAAGAAGAAGAAGAAGAAGAGAAAGAGAGAGAGAGGAGAAGAAGAGAAGAAGAAGAAGAAGCATTTCTGAAAAATGCACTCCCCTTCATTATCTTTTCTCCACTCAAGGAGAGGCGGCGAAAATCTTGCCTAGGAGAGTGCGAGAACTCTATCACTTATACATGCGTCTTCGAGTATGGCCCCGAAGCGTAGTTCCACAAAGATGGCCAGAAACCCTGCAAGCGTGGATGGAGGTTCGAAACAAGGTGGCAACGTAACCACGAACGGTTCATCAGGCAAGCATCAATACCACTAGGATCATGGCATCATTCCAAACCCAAGTTGCTCTATTATTAATTCATAGGTTATAATTATTATGGTGAAATATCATATTCACATGCATCACATTAATTGTGTGTTTGATAATTTCCTAGGTATGAACTCAGTTGTGATGTATGTAACAAGCAAGATAATTTCCTTCATAAGATGTCATCATAATGGGTGGAATTGATTAGAAATTGCATCATAAATTACCAAAAATTCTTGCATAAAGTGCATTGCTCTTTGCACAAGTTCTTGCTTAAAATGCATTCCAGAGGACATTGAAAGAAACAAAGTGCATGTCCGTATCGCAAGATGGATTCTAAGGTACATGTAATAATTTGTAGAAAAGATTAAAGTGCAGCTAGACTCATACAATGATCACATAAGGTTAGATCATTCAAGAAGGTTATGGATCGTGTAAATAATTACATAGAGGATAATGATAAGATTGCATGCATAGAAAGTACCTTCGTATGTGTGGCATAAGGATTATATCAAAATTGTAAGCATTGAAATGAAGGCATGGCATTACGTTGCGTGCATTAAAGTTGTTGGGAAAATTCAATGTTGTTTGTAATTTACCAAATGGGACTGTGATCCATGAGTCCCATGTCAAAGCCCTTGGCGACTTCAAGAGGGATAGGTAAAGGTTTAGTGCATGTGAGCATTATTAAGAGGGCTTAAGAAGGTTATACTTAAGATGGAGTAGGAACTGTTCTAAACAGTACCATCTTGACCAACCATGGTCAAGGGGATAGACAATCTTGATCAATTAAGATAAAAAATAAAGGTACATAAGTACTTCAGTGAATCTAGGAGATAATGAGCAAGTTGACCAATCGAGGACGATGGGGTCATCCATGATCTATTTTATAAGGACACCTAAGGTAAGGATAATTAGGGTAGGTAGGGTACAAACCCTAACCCAAAGAAAAAGAGAATACAAGCAACCTAGCTTGCCAAGCCCTTGGGATCTCGCCAAGTCTCGAACGACCCAGGATCGAATGCTGGGAGCATCTGGGAAAAAGGAATCACACCTTAGCAGTTGGACATACGAACGACCACTGAAATGATCGTGATTGTACACTTAGGTACATTGTTTGAACTTCTTTGCTTAAGGAACTAATTCAAGGTAAAACACTTAATGCTTCAGGTTAAAGGCCTGAAGGGAGTGGCAAGTTTAGTTACCTCTGACTGCCTGCCTAGCCCTATCCAAGGGGGTTGTTAGCCGCACCGGGTATATGGACTGAATCCACCGCGAGAGGTCTCTCCGTGGGTACTGCTTGGAGTGGGAGGACGCTTGGGTGCTAGGGGAGGCTCTGGCTGTAAATTCCTTGCCTCTGGATCCCGCACAAGAGGACGACGTGACTCAAGATGGGATCTCGAGGCCCATGTACTAGTCTACGGGTGGAACTTGGAGCAGCAATACTATTGATTGCTGGGATAGCCTTCAAGCATGATACTTGATGTATTCCATGACTATGATAAATAAAGATCAGATATTTGAAAAAGGAACTTGCTTGACATTGTTTTTGTGTCAGTGCGTAAGTTACATGAAGGAACCTATGTTTAAATTGATCAATTAAGGAAGCTGCTTTTGCATGTCAAACATAATGTGGTAGGTAATTAGATAAGAAAGCAAACCGAGGAAAGTGTGGTGGATGTGACTTGGGTCCGCCCTACAGAAGGGTGATCCTGGTTAGCTGGGAACTTTTCTTAAAAGACATGTTAACAAAACTGTGAAGACCTAGAGTCAGTAGAGTTAGAATCCCGATGTATGCTATTTTAGGGGAGCGGAATGGGACTATGCCTTATGGGCAGAGAGGTTGAGCTTTGCATCCCTCTCATTTCCCATTCTCCATGAACCAAGTGCAACATAAATCCACTTCGACTCTGTTGTTCCTGCACAAAGTGGTTCATCTGGAGCTCGACGCTAGCTACTTCGTAGAGACTTTGCTGATAGGAAGGAAACCCTGATTTCAGGTCGGTCCTAAGTGGAAACGGCCGGACACTTCCTCTCGGGGCAGACTCGGGAAGACCTAGACCGCAAACCCTATGACATTCCTTGCGAGTGCCAGGTGGCGCTTTCTAGACTCTCTTCCCGATGGGCTACTAAGACGTGTCCCACAAGTGGATGGGTGGACACGTTACAAAATATTAATGTGGGAAAATATTAGCTACATTGGCTAGTAGATAAGGTGTAAGGGAATTTTATTTTTCACCATCATTTAATATAAAAGTCTCTTCATTTTACATCTCTCTCTCAACTTCCATGGCTTCTCTCACCTCTTTCTTATCTTTCTCTCTTGTCGTTTAGACTTTCTCTCTCCTTTGCACTTAAAGTATCTTCACTCTCCTACACTCTTCTCTCTCTCTCTCCATTGATACCTTTGTGTATCTCTCTATGCATCTCCACTCTATCTTGTGAGACAACCAAGCAGGCTCCCCATTTCTACTAATATCAATTTGTGCATCCACTCCAAGCTATCTCCATATAGACACCAAACCAACTATTTTCATTAATCTCTTTATGTGTTTATCTGAGTGTCTCTACCTATGCCACCCTAATTTGTTAGTGTAAACTCAATAGCCGTATTCCTATTAATATATAAGTATGTCATTTGGCTTGTCTCTAGTCTAACTCCTTAGATACTAAGCCTCATATTCTCATAAGCATCTTTGTGTAATCAATTCATATACTTGCAACTAGGGGCATAAGCAATAAGTAAAATGAATATAAGAAAGAAGGAGTTTCATATTAAGGTAGAGGTCAAATATGCCCCATTGTTCAAAAGGACCTAGCACACCAGTGGCAATCCTCATGTTCTATAGAGTTACATGTAGATGGGATTGAAACATGTGGACTTGTTGGTTGATGGAGAAATCTACCCAATTGATACTCTAAACCTCCAATTGTTCTAAAAAATTACACATTTTCTAAATTATGTATATGAGGGTAATAAAGGGTTGCTCAGTTACACTAAAGCACCTCAATGATCAAGCATTCAAAGTGTTTACAACGTGCCAAGCAACCATTCAAAGTGTTTTCAACTTGCCGAGCAACCATTAAAAATTATCACGGTATGATTGATGCTCATAAACTTCATATACAACAACTCATAAGACAAGCAACACAATTGAATGAGACTATTCAACAAAATAATCAAGTTGTCACAATGTAGAACACTATCTATGACATTGGTATTTCATACGAGGAGGCAAAGTCACAGTTGAACGACCTTAGAAAGTTAACACCAAGTTGACACAAGGGTGCAAATGAAAGAAGAAGCCAATCAATGAGTTGATTATGAACATCAGTAAGTGGAATTGACATATTAAAGCATGTAAGGAAGCTCAAAATGAAAACCAAAGTGAGGGTGAGCTTGGATCTATTAGAAGATTACTAAAGGCAAGTATATTGAAAAACACTTTGAGCAGTCTAAAGTTTAAGGCTATTAAGGAGAATGTGATTGAGTTTGCATTGAAAATTGTGTCAAATAAGTTCTTAGCTATGGATACACAATCCATTTGTAATAGGTCTAGTATTAGCACAACAACTTACCCAAAAATATTCAAGGGCATGAAGGCTAGGTTTGCTTGTGTGTTGAAGAGCAATAGAATCATGTCTCTTCCTAAACCTTCAAAGTTAATACATGCCCAAAGGCAACTTAATGCAAAGGTTTTGGAAGTTGATAGGAGATCCCATGCATGTTCAAAGGGTGGAAATACTAAAGATTGGGACCAAAACTGCATATGAGGTGAAGTTCACTGAACTCAATAATCAATATCTAGATCTATACAAGGTGTAGATGGAAATGGTAATATACTACAATATATCTATTGAGGAATGTAATGGTAAAATACAGTTTGTCATAAAATTAGATGAAAGGGAGGCCATCAAAGGAGTAAATATTGAAAGAGTTAGTGTAACTTTGATGAATAGAGCTTTACATTTTTATAAGAATAACCTAGGGAACTTTAGTATTCAATGAAAGTGCTATGGGCAGTGGGTTGCTATATTTGAGGTTTCTAAGGAAACAATTGAGGTACTATAGCTATTCTTTACATACACAAGCATTTCAAACATTATCCATTTTTAGGATTAATCATGTTTTTTGATTTGATTCTGTCATTCAGGAGTACGTCGATAGAAGGATTCAACTCTAAAGGAGTATATTAGCAACCTTGTTACCATCTTGATGGTCTTTCACAAGAAGTACTCATGACGAGCGTTAAACAAAAAATAAGCATCATGCATTTCAAGAAATAAAACAAAACAACTTTACTTAAACTAATTGAATTGAGTATAAATTTACACACACACACACACACACACACACACACACACACACACACACACACACACACACACACACACACACACACACACACACACACACACACACACACACACACACACACACACACACACACACACACACACACACACACACACACACACACACACACACACACAACTTCATACGCATACCCATTAGGTGGCCAAAAGCTCAATATCTTTTTTTGGCAAAAATAAAGCCATAAAAGTGGCTCTAGATGTCAGCCTTTAAACAAGAGATCTCTTAGCTTTTTTTTTTCAAAAAAATATATTAGACTCTTGGCCACCTACTAACAGGTATGTATGTGACGTTTTGTTGCATTCCATTATAGTTTGGCATTTTTAAATTTTATTGTTCTAAAATTATGGATGGATCGATAATCGAGAAATGAACGTTGCAATTGTGAGCTCTTAGAAACTTTGCACCACAGAGATTATACAAAGGTTTTAAGAGTAAAGTATACAATGAGAAATGGCAAAATTTCACATGGTTTTTATATTGAAATTGACAATGCTAGAAAAAACTACTGCGAAGATGCACATTGAAGTTGAGAGTAAAGGACATAGAAAAAAATTAATTCATACAATAGTTTTACTCTAGGACATAGACACTTGTGCAATGCAGAAGGAGAATACTATTCTAAAAATAATATAATTACAAACTATACTTATTCCATTAGAATGAATGCATCCTTCACTACTTGAAGATTTCTTACAAGTTGGACCGCTTCACTACTTGAAGATTTCTTACAAGTTGGACCGAGCCATCTTTCTACTACAGCAAGAGACTTGAAATCTTAATGAATAAGATAGAAAGTCAAATCCTCTTATATAGTACTTAAACTTTAAGACTCATTCACATAAATGCAATTTCTCTTTCTCTATTAAATAATGAATTGCATTCATGATGAATACATTATTTATCTTACTATCTTAGCTCTTTTCAAACCCACTTACTGCCATCTCAAAGCCTTGTTTCTAGCCACTTAGCATGGTTTTCTTTGACACTTGAGGAATCATAGTGTTTTCTTTTAGTGACATACAGTGATTCAATAATGTCTATAGCCTTTGTCAACACTTTCATTTGCTCTCTTTTGCAAAAGTTGAGCTTCATCCACTACTATGATCATGTACCACCAAGATGGCAATTGTATCATTGGATTGCTACCATTCACCCTCCACCATGATTGGTTTTTCTTTGGTATGCACCATGTGGTATCCAATGTGAATTTTCCATCCCTTGCATGGATCAAAATTTGATGCTTTCCTTTTTTGCAAAGTACGGCTCACATCCTTCAAGGATATATTACACATAAACATATCACACGTGAGTTAAAAATATGCTCAATAATTTATACAATTCATACACATTTAAAATATTGACTTAGTATGTGTGACAAAAATTTGCCCCATGCTTCCACCATGTTTTCATAGAAGCTATATACAACACCGATAAACTCTTGCTTATCTTCATTATCAAACACCGTCTTTTGAAGCAATAGAGTCAATTTATTAAGACTAATCCAAACCTTGACTTTGGTTATCCTTGTTTTACTTCCATTACTTTGATTAGGAACCATAGTATGCAACTTTTTCCACCCATCATAATCTTTGTGGCCTAGGAACTGTGATATTGTTGAAAGAAACTTCTTTGCTCATCCAAAGAAAGGTTTTTTTGGCAAGTCACCATTTTGTTAGATCTCTTCTCATCTATTACAATTGTTACTTGATGCTTGTGTAGCCCAATTTTTGATAGCACTCGCTCCACATTCCTACATGTTGCAATGGCTTCTTTTTATTGTATCTTGTAAGCAAAGCAAATATACTTCTACACAATTTTCTCCATGATTTTGATAGAAGTATGCAATAAACAAATATGAATACAATCCAATGGAATATTCAAGATGGGCTTCCAAGTGGAGTCTTCTTTATCGCACATCGGTGCAACACTTGTCACCCTTTGCCAGTTCTTCTTCATGTCATGTCCTTCCACCCTCTCTATCAAGAAATATAGGCATAAAAGCTTTGCATTAGTACTATTGAATATTTCATACATGTATTTTAAAGTTTTCAAGTCTCCTGCAAGATTCCATTTTACCAAGTATTGGCCATACCCTTCAACTGAGAGCATCTTGCCATGTTTCAAGATGAATGATGTTTGGAATGCTTGTATGCATAAAAAATAGCTATAGTGCCTCAAATGTTTCCTTAAGAACCTCATATGTAGCAAGCCACCACACATGGTGCTTTAATTGAACACTAAAGTTCCATGGGTTGCTCTGATCGAATTGTAAAGCTTTGATTATCAAAGCTACACTAGCTCTTTTAAGCTTTACTCCTTTGAAAACCTCACTTTCATCTAATTTTATGAAAAACTATAGTTTACCATTAAATTTCTCAACTTTTTTAAGCTTTACTCCTTTGACAACCTCACTTTCATCTAATTTTATGAAAAACTACAGTTTACCATTACATTCCTCAACTAACATATTGTAGTGCATTAACATTGTTGTCTGCAACTTGTGTAGATATAGATAATAATTGTTGAGTTTGTTAAACTTCACCTCATATGTATTTTTGGTCCCAACCTTTAGTGTTTCCACACCTTGAACATATACGGGATCTCCTATCAGCTCCAAAACATTTGCATTAAGTTTCAGGCCTCCATTAACTTTAAAGGTCTAGGAAGAGGCACACTTCTATTTCTCTTTAGCACATGACCAAACCCAATCTTCACACCCTTTAGTATTTTTTAGTAAGTCATTATACTAATACCTACCCATTCACAAATGGATTGTGCATCCATAGCTAAGAACTTGTTTGATACAATGTGGACTCAATCACCTTCTCCTTCACAACCTTGAACTTTGGATTGCTTAAAGCATTTTTGAATTTATTTACCTTTAGCAATCTTCTAATAGATGATCCAAGCTCACCCTCATCTACATTTTCATTCTGAGCTTTCTTGCATGCTTTAATATGTCTCTTCCATTGGTCGCTATTCACAATTAACTCATTGATTGGCTTCTTCTGTCATTTGCACTCATGTGTTAGCTTGTTATTGATCTTTCTAAGATCATCCAAGTGTGCCTTTACTTCCTTATATGAGATACCAATGTCACGGATAGTGTTCTTCATTGTGACAATCTGATTATTTTGTTGAACTATAGTCTCATTTAGCTACACCACTTGTCATATGAGCTATTACATATGAAATTGATGTGAAGCAATTTTACATGATAAATTTTTATGGTTTCATGGAAGGTTGTAAACACTTTGAATGCCCGATCATGAGCCATTTAGTATAACAAAGGAATCCATTATTACCCTCACACACATACTTCAAAAAGTTTATAATTCTTATGAAAGTTTGAGGTTTATTGGCTAGGGGATCAATTGGGTAGATTCCCCCATCAACCCACAAGTCCACATACTTCAATCCCATCTGCCTATAACTGTATAGAACTTGAGGATTATCACTAGTACGTTGGGTTATTTTAAACAATGGGGCATCTTTTCCATCTATTGCAATATACACCTCCTTATTTTTTGTATGAATTTTACTTATTGCTTGTGCCCTAGTTGCATGTATGTGAATTGATTATACAAAGATTCTACTGAGAATATGAGGTTTAGTATTTAGAGAGATAGTTTGAAGAGAAGCCAAATGACACACTTATATGTTAATAGGAATATGGCTATTGAGTTTACAATGATAAACTAGAGAGAAATAGGTAGATACACTAAGATAATCACATAAATACATTAATGAAAATAGTTGATTTGGTGTCTATATGGAGATAGATTGGAGGGGATGCATAGAGATATTAACAAAAATGGAGAGACAGACTTGGTTGTCTCAGGATATAGAGTAGAGATGCACAGAGAGGCACACAAAGGCATCAAGGGGAAGGATATAAATTTGTGCAATGAGGGAGAATAGATAGACAAACATAGATAAATTGCATACAATGGTTATGGATGAGTGATTGTGAGCAAGAGAGGTATAAGTAGTTCTCTGTATTAATGAAAGTTACATAATCACAATTAAGAGGTCATAATAGAGCCATGAGAGTAAAGAAATGGAGGAAAATGGCTCGAAAAGTAGGGATATCTAAGAGTTCTTGTATTTTAGAAAATTCAAATTTCCCTCCAAAGCCATCTCCAAAAAACAAAAAATTTGACCAATAGGTTTACTTTTTGACTAAAAGCTATGATATAAAAAATCCCAAAAAAACTTAGATGGAACTTTCAAATTTTCATTTTTCTTATTTCGATTGAAATATTAATTACTTTGTATCTACTAATCACTTTGTATTGAAAACCAAGCACCACACTCCTGTAACTAACACATTTTTTAATATAAAATTTGGTTGAAAAAGGATTCTTGAATGAGGAGAGAAGGAATATGAGAAAATCCTTTGTGGATAATATAAAAAAGGAAAAAAGAGACTGCAAAAGTAGACGCAAAAGAGATTGTTTGACTATTATTCTCTCCTCATTTCCTTATTTTAAGGAGGAGAGACTAGGGGGATAAAATGCCCATTTTGGAGTTCATTTTTTTCTTAATGGGAGCAAGGAAAAAATGCATATATAGAATGAGTGACATATACACATAAGGAAGTCATGGGGATACCTAGAAAATTATGTTGAAACAACTTTGTTGGACTCTAGATAGTGAAAAGAGTTTGGCTCAATAACTCTTGATCTTTAGAGTGTGGCTAGACAAGTGCTATTAGTTTCTACATCATTCGAAATTTGTGGGAACTGGTTTGTGTCTGTTGACTTAATTAACTCAAATTGCAATAATTGAATTAAAGTATTTAGGACCAATACCTTAGTGCATTATATTTTGAACCT